>NW_016157500.1:241403-271045 GCF_001687245.7 Rhagoletis zephyria
GCCCAAAAGAAGTTCACGTACCAAGTTTCGTTAAGATATCTCAATTTTTACTCGAGTTATCGTGTGCACAGACGGACGGACGGACGGACGGACGGACGGACAGACAGTCACCGCTTAATCGATTTCTCTTTTCCTTCTGATCATTTATGTATACATTTGTCTATATCTATCTCGATTCGTTTTGCCTGTTACAAACAACCGTTATGTGAACAAAGTTATAATACCCTCGTGCACAAGTGCGCTCGGGTATAAAAATAATGGAATAAATACTGTGCTATTGAAAAAAAATAAATAAGTTTTGCCAAAACCACTTTTTGCTGTTAAATAAATAACTATAAGTGACCTTAGGGTTAAGGTTCAGGAATGGTATTTTAAGCGATTGTAGTCGAAAGTTGAAGCCTTAATTTCAGCCCAAGTGGAAGGCTCTATCCCCTGTTGTTTAATTGCGGTGGGTACTCAAACTGCGCACAAAATCAGGTTTTGCTGTTCAATAAATGACTATAAGTGACCATCAGGTCATGGTGTAGGGATGGTATTTTCAGGGATAGTAGTCGAGACTTCTAGCTTTAATTTAAGCCTAATACCGCCTTTTGTTTATTTGCTAGAGCTTCTAAAATATTGCCAAAAAAACCCGATTTTTTGACATTTTGACCTCGTTTTTCACAATATCTGGAGCTGATGGAAACCTTATGCTCATGNGCCCTACGCACAGTGCTTCCCTTCCATATGAAATGAACATTCGCTTCATAGTAAAATTGAGGACGCTAAATTCAAAAATGCAATTGGTTTTTAGATAACTTCCATACTTTCACTGTAAATGCTGTTTGAAGTTGAAAATTTGGGTTCTTGTGGCTTTTACATAGGTATGTACATATACATAGTTCGTTCTATTTTCCAAAGTGAGGTGTGAAATGACAGCGCTTGGCCTGTAGATGTGTAATAAAGTTATTTATTTTTAAAAAGGGTTGCCACCTGTTACAAATTTTATTAAAATTATTTAATAAGTTAAATAAATTAGATATTACAATATGGGTATCAATTGAACTACTTTTGAAAATACTTTACCTCTAAATGACACGTAGAAGGGTTGCCACATGTTTAAAAAATCAAATTCACTTTAATTAAGGGAATAAGGTAACTGAATATGAGTATAAGACAAATGAAAAAATTTGCCATATTTAGCAAGAAATAAGTGGAGAGTAAAAACATTCCTGATTTAATTTAAGAGTCCAGTAATTTGAAAGAAATGTAATCAGAACAAATCACTGATTTGCAATGTATGTATTTGTACTAAAACAACAAACACGATGGCGTAATCCTATGGTTTGACGTAATTATTATTTTATTTTAACTAAATTCGACTTTACAAACAGGTGGTAACCCTATTCGTAACATTTTTAAGCTAAAACCTTCTTAAACATCTCTCGTCTGACTCCCTTATGGTGATAGCTATCCATTTCAATTACCTAATTCCTTTAGTTTAAGTGGAATTGGATTTTTTTAAACAGGTGGCAACTCTATACATGTAGTTAATACAGATTTCGATTGATACCCATCTCTTAATAATTCATTTAACTTATAAACAAATTTGAATTTAATTTTTTAACAATCTAATTTTTTAACAGGAGGCAACTCTTTAAAAAAAAATAAACCTTCTATTGTCCACAGGTTAAGATTTTTAATCTGACACTTCATTTTTGAAAATGGAACGAATCGTGCAGATCTCAAAGCACTGACAAAAAATGAAAAACTTATTTTATGCATTAGCGAAAAACGCATTACTTCAGAAAGTGCAAAAAATTAGCAGGTTCTTATTTCTTCTTTTGAAAGATAAAAGCCCGTACTATTTAATAAAATAATAAAAAATAACCTATTTTTACACATATTTTTTATTCATTCCACTAAAATTTTTTGAAATTTTGTTTAAAAAAAATGTTTTTTTGGAACACCGCAGGGACACCGTGTGCTTAATTTTATTCCATAATTTTAATTCCTGTAATTCTCTACTATCTATATGGAAACAAGAAACGTCAAACCAACATTTTATTTCAAAGAATATATTTTTGACATTTTTTTCTGTGAAGAGCTTACGCCTGGCTATGCTTTTATTAAAATTCTTAGTATAAAATTTGTCGACTTTAGTGGCTTCCTGGTGGCATATAACTATTTTTTTAGGGAAATGTCTATCTAATTCTTTTTAGTGGATAAATTGTCTTTACAGAAATACCAAACAAGCTCACATTGCAGATAACGAATTTTTCGATTTATGCCCACTTAGGCGGCACTGTGCTACGTGTGTTTATATTTTCAATATTTTGTTTTTTTGTTTTTCGATGCCGTCCCTGTTAATTTGGAACAGTTTTTAACATTACATTGACTATCGATAGTACTATCGATGGTAGCGTTTGGCACTATCGATAGTATTGCTGGAAACTATCAACGAGTAATGAAAGTTTTTTCTGAAACATGGAAACTATCGATGGTGGCACTATCGATAGTTTGACAACTCTACTAAATAGTACATATTACAGTTTTTTCCGACTTCAACGAATAAATTAAAAGTTTTCTTTCACTTTTTTGTAAGTAAAATTTTAAGAAAATAAGAAAACGCGTTTCCTCATTTGAATCAAATTTGTATTCCAGTCGTCACAGCAGCAAATGTGGGAAGAATATTTTCCCACATCAATTTGAATAAAACCATAAATGAGCTAGAAATTCCAGCACTCTCTTGGTATTTAGAACTAAAGAATCACAACTGAAAGAATGGAAATGTGATGTTAAAATCTTGTATAATTTCCGGTCATTGTGGAAGAATACAAGTGAGATATCTTAGGGTTGACAGATAGTTGACAGGGTGTTCAATATGGCGATGACAGTGTGAAAAATATGGCAGCCAATATGGCATACAACACCGAATGGCCCGAAGTTGCAAAACTACGACCCGAATGAAACGCTTCGTGAAAATCCAGGGTTGCGAAGTGGTATTTTGTTGGAAAATATAAACGCCAGGATTTTGTGCAGCGCCGAATTTTAACAAAAGAGGGTTTTGTGTTCTCAAGATGAACAGAAAAGGGTTGCTGTGCTGTTTCGTTTTAAGCTTGTTTTAATCTAAAGGTATCTAATTAAATATTAAAAGGATACAAAAATTAAAGCAAAAATTTAAAATATATGTACATATCTGAAAATTAAAAAAAATATATATATATTTTCACGAGAGACAAATTAAATAAAATGGGTTAACTTTAGGGGAAATATACTTATCAGAATGGGTCAGATAGGGCCTTTACGTTATAAATAAAAATAATTCCTACTTAAATTTTATATAATTTTGGTGACGTATTTCTAAGCTGGCCGTGAGATCTGTGAAATAATACATATTTATGTGCATATATTGTGTTGATTATGCTCTAAATCGCTAAATAATTCTTGCAGCAATCAGCACCATTGGAAAGTGAAGTGACAATAGGCTGGTTTTCTTTATACAGCCCGTTTTAAATTCGTATTATTGTTATAATAAATTACAATTATTGTTTGTTTCCATTTCGGTCAACCGCGCAAATTATTTATTAAAAAAATGTCGTTTAAAAATAGCAATTTTGTTTACTTTTGAATAAGACTTTATCGAGTGCGCTATAAAGACAGGGGGATAAATGCTGTAAAGAAATATATGTTGAGTCCAATCGGTTTTTTGCTAATCCGGTTTTTGTGTAGGTATAAACAAGGTATATTAAAAAAATAAATCTCCATGAAAAAATATCGTTATTTTCGTATTTAAAATTAATCGGAATTTTATGGGGGGTTATAAAAACTCGTTTTAATTGAAACTTTGTTTTTTTCGGCTATATTTGTTATTATTTATTGGCCCAGATGCAAATATTGAATGAACTAACATATTTTAAATATTTACGGAACTACCATTTGTATGCAACCCTGCCTATCCTGTATTCAAGTAGATGTAATTCGAAAAATTTAAACGGATCTTTAAATCAACCTGAGCTGCGGACATATTGCGAATTCATTTTTAAACATTAACCACTACATTATATTAGTATTAAATACTTTCAATTAAGAAACAATTCTTATTAGAAAATAAATATGAATCGGTTTATTTTAAATATTCCAATGTATATTTTTTGTTAATGCAGATAGTGCGGATTTAACGTATTTTATAACCGTTACATGGGGAAAAGAAATTTTAGGCAGATTGTTATTGACAATTTTTACATAATTTACGATTGCAATCAATTTCTTTCAAAACTATAATCTAAATGATTGCAAGTTGTATTTTTTACGATCAAAACAGATTCCAATATTAGGTATATTATGCAAATGCAATCCAATTTGATTTGAGTTATTCAGTTTTAGATACATTTATATTTCTGTGTTCGTATGGAATAGTAGTTTATGTCGGGAAGCTGGCTTTAGTATAATCCGGCATTCCCTTTATTATTTACAACACAAGGAATTTTTTGATGACCCTTAACAAGAATATGGACGTGCTAGTATCGGAACTATTTCTTGCACGTTTATTTATCCAAAATTTCTTCAACGGCTCGGCGCCAGTGAGGGTATGCTGCGAATGCCGCATTATACTAAAACCAGCCTTTCGACATAAGCTACTATTCCATACGAGTGGAGCACGTGCGAAATGCGGATTTTCCCAGTTGCAGTACAGCAGTAACTCGACACCTTCCTCACCAACCGCTCTGTCCTCTATGAGCTTCTTAATGTAACTGCAAATAAAAGATGGAAATTTAAGAAAAAATACTATCACAGCGTTTCACTTGTAGCGTTTCACTCTTGTAGTATATTGGCTATCAAGCACCAGAAAATTTCCATCACGCATTCCATATGCCACCGATTGTCGTGGATCAATTAAAATACTGTCATCACAGCTTTTTGGTACTGCAGCAACTGGTGTGTGTGTCTATGTCGGAGTTATGTGGAGCTGTTGCATGACTAAAATCAATTTGGACTCTTTGAGAGCTGGCTTGCTTGTTGCGAGAGCTATTGGCATCAAATGTATGCAAATTAGATTTCCAAACGAGCAACTGTTGAATACAGGAAAAAATATATATTATGTGGTTCCGCTAAAGTGCACTACTACCGTGTATAAATTGGTCGACCTTCTAATAAATCAAGCAATCTTATTGTATCGTCATCGCCGCCAGTCACCAAGAAATTTCCACTTGGGTGAAATGCAACATCATTCTCCGGCGACGAATGCACTGTATTAGCTCGCCTTCAGCTATGTCAAATATCTTAAAGCGGTTACAACTTAATGCTAAAGCCACCAGATTACCGTCTAGATGCCATGCCAGCTGTCGTCCCATACCTCTTCCCACGGTGAACGTTCGCACACATTCACCTGAAAATGTATCGCAAATTCTTAACTTGTCATCGCCGCACAATGAAATTAACTTACCATTAGGGCTGAATTTTGCGGCGCGCACCCATTTGTGTGTCCAGTGAAAGATGTGTAATTTTAATCAGTATTTTGATGGCTGTTCGCAATTTTTCTAGTCTGCAAACGAATAAGCTGACGAAGATGCAAACAAATTCAAGCACATTGTTGCATTCTACCGTATTTTTAAAAAGCTTTAAAATCTTAAAACATATGTGAAAAACTTTTATAATCTGAATATTTCTAATGTCGCAATCAAAACGAAATTTTGTAAATAGCATTTTTAAAAAGCATTTGAACAACAAATACTACCAAGTTTTAAGAGACTATTTAATGCAACTCAGGTCAAAAAGAGCAGTTTAGACCAAGATAAGCAACTCTAAAAAACAGATGATCGCAGCTGTGGCCCAGGATGACGTCTATTGCTAAGATATCTCACTTGTATTTGTACACAATGTTTCCGGTTATGAAGGGAATATGTGCATCTGTGGTGTGCATTTCGAGAGTTTATTGAATTGTAACAGTTTTGTAGTGAATGAGGTATAGATGTATCACCTGTTTACATGATTCAAGTACTTGAAAGCAATTCTTGCTCATTCTCTTTTGTGTTTTTTATTTGCTTTTACACGTTTCAATTCTGTTGAATTCAAGTCTTTGGTTCTTTAAATGGGAAGCAACGAAAATGCCAAAAGCAAAGCAAGAAAGTTGAAACGACTTGACGGTACAGACGCATGTGTACTCGTCCCTTTTCCTCTCACCCCCTCTCTTCCACATGCGAGCAGAATTGAACTCAATACTTGAACTGTGTAAAAGCAGTCTATGTAAAAGTAAATACTTGATTATATACGAGTAATACAGAAAAAATTAGAAACTTAAAACACGTCTCCTAAAAATCCCGTTTATTGAATTGTAACAGTTTTTTAGTAAATGAGGTACATATATATGTAAAAGCTAATATACGAATACTACAGAATACACATGTATGTTTACCCTTTAAATAGAATTTTAACTCTACTCAACAAGCGACAGCTGGAAAAACTAAAGGAAAAATGGTGGAAAAACGATGAAACCCAAGCTAAATGTGATAAGCCTGAGGATCAGTCCGACGGTATATCTATACATAATATTGGCGGCGTTTTTATAGTTATCTTTGTCGGAATCGGAATGGCCTGCATTACACTTGTGTTTGAATACTGGTGGTACAAGTACCGTAAGAACCCACGTATTGTTGATGTAATTGAAGCGAATTCGGGTGGAAAAGATGGAAAGGGTGGCGATGGAGTAATTCTCGGGCAAACCGGAAAAGAGTATGATAAAAGTGGAAATACTGTACTTCGGCCTCGCTTCCAGCAGTATCCAGCGACATTTAAACCTCGTTTTTAAATGCCGTAAACCCTCTCACTGGGTCTGTGGGAAGTGATAACCCGCAATTAGTTCTTACAAGTGTTATAAATACATACATATGTACATATGTATGTAATTTGCTTTTCAAACAAAACTTTGCACGCACAATCTTTTTATAAATCTCGATGGTGTTTTAAATGGCATACACAAGAGCATACACGCAAACGAAAATGTAATAAAAATCGTAAATAAATGTTTCAATCTGAAGAAACTGTAGTTTACCTATTGTTAGCGTGCATTTCCACCACCACAACAGAAACAAGTATTCATCTTTGGGATGCAAGTCAAAAAAATACATTGATGTTTTTTTCCATTTGATGCATCGAAATATAGCGATATATCGAACATCGATATTTTCGATGCATCGAATAAAAATGTCAACAGTTTCTTTTAATTAAAATATATCACAAGAAAATAAAACAATCGGAGCTTCGATAAATGTTTAAGTATTAACTCACCGTGAAATGTATTTATTGATTTAAATAGCTACAAATCCCAGTTTTTTTGTTCTTTTGAGAAGCTTTCGAAAAAAGTTTTCGGAAGGTACTGAAGTGGACACAAATGAAAGCAATATGTGTCCCAAATTTGGCCGAGATCGGTCGAGTAGTTTTTGAGATACCCATATATGAGTTGTCAACTCTACATCCAAATTGAATATTTCTTTTTATTACATATCTCAAAATTTGAATAAATAAGAGCTTAATAACATTAAAAAACAAATCGCAATGCGGTAGCTTTTGAAAATTTCATATATAATAATTTAATATAGCGAGTTTTGAAACAGTAACTTTTACATTGCTAGCTTTTTTTAACTTTTCGCGTTCTCTTTTCCACGAAGGGTGGTCCGCTTCGTTTTTAAGACGTCTTCCGCTAGGCATCGAAACTACCATGTTTTCTTGCAGTTTTCTAAGTTCATCAGAAGATGGAGACTTATGAAAGTGTATAAATACATACATAAGTATTAGAGCGACTTTTGCAAGAGTACTTAACAGAATATAGAAAGATTTTGCACAGAATTGTTAGTGGACATGAAACTACTTTAAATACTGTACGTTACCCACCAAAAACAAAAAATCGAAAAACATTTAAATAGAGCACTTTGCAAGTGGACTACTCATTTCCAAACTTTTTTAGAAAAACCTGTTTTTTGCTAAAGTGCGATTGTATATATCAATTTTGAGTAAATATTGATGAATTCCTTAGCCAACTGCGGTATATACACAATATAAATTCAAGGCATTATTTAAGAAAAGTCGCCTAACTTCGACAATTTATGCGATTGCAATAAATGAACTACCAGTTTATTTAAAAATAGATTTAATTTTAGATAGTGCTACATATTTTGATATTGTTGAAATTTTGGTCAAAATTTAAAAAAATAAGAGAAAAAAATCCCAACAAGCCACGTCCGACAAAAGATTATTATTTACCATTTTAAAGGCCTATATATCCTCTTCTCAAATCAGATTCGATATTCCAAAAAGCATTTCGATGAAAAGTACGAAGTTATCAACAATGAATGTAAACATAAAAGTATTGTGTGACGTCAGCGAATGCGAGGATGCTGTCGACTATAAGATTGTTAGCGGTCCGATAATGCCGCTACCTTCATTTTCTGCATCGCGCTAATTATCCACGCCACTGGGCGCAAAACATAGGTCCATTCAATAACTTTTTCAATAAGTATGTACTTGCAGCGGGGCACCGAAATTGCGCATATGGAAACTGTGCATTTAGACATTATTTCGGTTTCAACCGAAACTGTGCATGTATGCTTTATTTCGGTTTTTGCCATATGCATTATTTCGGTTTTGAACCGAAACTGTGCATGTATGCATTACTTCGGGTTTTTCATATGCATTATTTCGGGTTTCAACCGAAACTGTGCCTGCATGCATTATTTCGGTTTTTGTTATATGCATTATTTCGGTTTTCAACCGAAACTGTGCATATATGCATTATTTCGGTTTTTTTCATATGCATTATTTCGGTTTTCAACCGAAACTGTGCATATATGCATTATTTCGGTTTTTTTCATATGCATTATTTCGGTTTTCAACCGAAACTGTGCATATATGCATTATTTCGGTTTTTTTCATATGCATTATTTCGGTTTTCAACCGAAACTGTGCATATATGCATTATTTCGGTTTTTTTCATATGCATTATTTCGGTTTTCAACCGAAACTGTGCATATATGCATTATTTCGGTTTTTTTCATATGCATTATTTCGGTTTTCAACCGAAACTGTGCATATATGCATTATTTCGGTTTTTTTCATATGCATTATTTCGGTTTTCAACCGAAACTGTGCATATATGCATTATTTCGGTTTTTTTCATATGCATTATTTCGGTTTTCAACCGAAACTGTGCATATATGCATTATTTCGGTTTTTTTCATATGCATTATTTCGGTTTTCAACCGAAACTGTGCATATATGCATTATTTCGGTTTTTTTCATATGCATTATTTCGGTTTTCAACCGAAACTGTGCATATATGCATTATTTCGGTTTTTTTCATATGCATTATTTCGGTTTTCAACCGAAACTGTGCATATATGCATTATTTCGGTTTTTTTCATATGCATTATTTCGGTTTTCAACCGAAACTGTGCATATATGCATTATTTCGGTTTTTTTCATATGCATTATTTCGGTTTTCAACCGAAACTGTGCATATATGCATTATTTCGGTTTTTTTCATATGCATTATTTCGGTTTTCAACCGAAACTGTGCATATATGCATTATTTCGGTTTTTTTCATATGCATTATTTCGGTTTTCAACCGAAACTGTGCATATATGCATTATTTCGGTTTTTTTCATATGCATTATTTCGGTTTTCAACCGAAACTGTGCATATATGCATTATTTCGGTTTTTTTCATATGCATTATTTCGGTTTTCAACCGAAACTGTGCATATATGCATTATTTCGGTTTTTTTCATATGCATTATTTCGGTTTTCAACCGAAACTGTGCATATATGCATTATTTCGGTTTTTTTCATATGCATTATTTCGGTTTTCAACCGAAACTGTGCATATATGCATTATTTCGGTTTTTTTCATATGCATTATTTCGGTTTTCAACCGAAACTGTGCATATATGCATTATTTCGGTTTTTTTCATATGCATTATTTCGGTTTTCAACCGAAACTGTGCATATATGCATTATTTCGGTTTTTTTCATATGCATTATTTCGTATGCACAGTTTCCATATGCACAATTTCAGGGTGCCCTTGCAGCGAGAGCGTAAAAGAAAAATTTAGAGGAAGAGAAAATTTCTACCAAAAGTTATTGAAGGCAAAACAAGTTAAAATTTTTAAGTAAACAGCTGGCATGCAGCTTTGACATTTCATGTTGATGTTCATTTTGGCGCGTTAATCTTATTTTATTTGCGAAACATAGTATCGATTGAATTTTTCGGATTGTTATAAAATAAAGAAATCTACATTGACCCTCAACTGTTGACCACAAACATTACGCAGTATATAAAGTAGTATGTATAAATATGTAATCAATTGAAACAAATAATAGACAATTTCTTATTAACTTTACAGAATGACGAAGGGTTTGGGTTGCTTGGGTCAAGCGGTGGTGGTATTGGAGCCCAAGTAATTGTAATTGTAATTTAATATGATTTAATTGTGGTTTATAAACTGTACAGAATGACTTTAAAGTTGCCTGGGTCTAGCGGTGTTGGTATTGGAGCCCAGGTAAGTACTATTTTAATGTTTATTTTATTTTAGTATATGTAACTATACCCGAGCGCCCTTGTGCCCAAGGTATTATAACTTTGTTCGCATAACGGTTATTTGTAACAGCCTAAAGGAATCGCAATAGATATAGACAAATGTAAGCCATGTCTGTCTGTCCGTCTGTCCATGTACACGATAACTCGAGCAAAAATTGAGATATCTCAACGAAATATGGTATATAGGCTGCCCTTTATCGTAGGTTTCTACTGAAAATGGGCGAAATCGGACGGCAACCACGCCACCTTCTCATATAACGGATTTTCGAAAAATGCAAAAACTATGATATTTCAGAAAATATTTGATCTAAATTGTTGAAAATTAGTATGTGAAGTAGAATTTTCATACAAAATAATATTATTGTATGGTACTTAAACTGTATGTTTTTACATTTGTTTAAATTCTTGGTAATTTATTAATAATCAAAAATTTTCTTTTTCAATAACAAACGAATTCATAGAACAATAAATTTAACTTCAAGAATGCAAACATGTGCAAAAATACACAGTTTAATTAGCCTACATTTCTTCCACCTCCAGTAAAACGATAAATTAATTAATGTTAAATGTTATTTTCTTTTTTGTATTTCTAATTGTTAGTGAATTAGAATTTTGTGTTGTACCAGAAATTATATTTGCAGGTTTGAGTAAATCTATTGAAATTGTTTTAATCATACTAGTATCGCCCAGTTGTCGAAATTCGACATCTTTCTTCATACACTTTTGAATTTTACCTGTCAACTTCTTTATGCGAATTACTATTTTGAAGTCCACCTGCATAATATATAGCGAATTTACAGGAAAACTTAAAATCGAATTATGAACGTTAATACCGGATTGACTAATGCTAATTCTAGCAAGCCTCCCCCAAATTTCTTTAGTAGCT
Source organism: Rhagoletis zephyria (assembly GCF_001687245.7). NCBI lineage: Eukaryota > Metazoa > Arthropoda > Insecta > Diptera > Tephritidae > Rhagoletis > Rhagoletis zephyria. The sequence continues at coordinate 252,860 of NW_016157500.1, forward strand.
TTTGTAATTAAACGGAAAAAGGAACCTCGATTTTCATTTTTAAAAAATATGCATATGTTTTTGTATGTACAGATGTAATGTTTATCACTGACTAATATGTCAAACATATACCAATTCAGACTGTAAATAAGTTTTTCGATTATATTTGTCTGAGAGCCTCTTGGAGGTTAAAAACTAAATTGCCCACATCTACATAAACTCTTTCTTTTTTTCATCAGAATTGTTAACGGTTGAGAAAGTATTTTGAATTTTTGCAACAAAAGATAATATTTCTTCTCTAACGGCGGTTTCACACGGGTTTTTGTCAAGACTGGGCCAAAACCCAATATTTCATCACACGACTGGGCTACCAAGTTATACCAAATTTGATGTTATTAATATGTGTTCTAAAAGTGAAACAAATCTGATCATAAATATGATTTTTTAGGATAGCTCTCAATCCCTGCGCCACCTATCGGAAGACAAACACACTGATCCTTCTAAAAACTTTTGCACAAAACGAAAATCATTCAATGCGATTTTAAAAGCTGGGAGAAAATGGTTCACAATTGAATGATTCTTGCGATCTTATATGTGTATAAATGTAGGTGTATAAAATTCCATTACCATATAATAAGTGGTTCCAGAGATAAGCGGTATGAGAATTTCAGTTTGTATGGGCAGTGCCACGCCCCTTATCCAAAATCTACTACTCTACGCCGTAAGTACGGTATTGATAACATATGTTGCTGTGTGAAATTTCAGGACGTTAGCATAGGCGGTTCCAGAGATAAGCGATATAAGAATTTCAGTTTGTATGGGCGGTGCCACGCCTCCTTTTCCAATACCTACCACTTTTCGCCATAAGTACGGTATTGACAACATATGTTGCTGTGTCCAATTTCAGGACGTTAGCATAAGTGGTTCCAGAAATAAGCGATATGAGAATTTCAGTTTGTATGGGAAGTGCCACGCCCATTTTCCCAGTACCTACCATTTTTTCACCGTAAGTAGGGTATTTACAATCTATGCGTCTGTGCTAAGTTTCAGTTCCCCAACATAATTTGTTTTAGAGATATAGTGGTTTTCACATTTTAGTCTATATATACGATGCCACGCCTCCTATGTATCCGGATTAACATTTTTGGATTAGAGGAAGTTATATCCTTTAAATCGGTGTTTGTTTCATTGAAATCGAGCGAACGGTGCCTTCAAAAAGGGATTGCAAATTTTTCTTGTGGCGTATTTATATATAGATTTCCATGTTGAATTTTGAATACTTTGTTATTTTTCGAAATAATTTTAAATGGTCCTTTATAAGGTGATTGCAAATTTGACTTGTGAATAACTTTAACAAAAACTTACTCACAAGTATCCAAATTTTTAGGAACAAAACAGTATTCTTTATTGTGATGTACAACCTTTGATCTAACATTTGAAAAATATTTTCTTAGCTTAGAAAGAGTTTCATTTGTATTATCAATTTCATTATTAAAATTATTCGTAACAACTTATTCACCCGGTAATCTTAATGTTTGTCCATAAAATAATTCTGCAGAAGAGCATTTAAAATCTTCTTTAACAGACGTACGTAATCCTAATAACATCCAAGGAAGAATTTCAGACCAGTGGGTAGAATCCTCCGAAGCAGTAATAGCAGTATTTAATATCCTATGAAATCTTTCAATCATCCCGTTTGATTGGGGATGATATGGAGTCATATGAATTTTGTGTGATCCTAACAATTTAGTTAATTCTGTAAACAGTTTTGATGTAAATTGTGATCCTTGATCTACTTTTATATAAAGAGAAATGCCAAAACGAGAAACGTAATTTTGAACAAATATCCCTAAGTGGATATGCTTCTGGCCAACGTGTATGTTTATCAATGATAGTTAAAATGTAACGAGTTTCTTTTGACACAGGTAATGGACCAACAAGATCCATATGAATATGTTCAAATCGTCCAGATTACTAATTTTTTGCAAAGGCGTCTTGTTAGAAATTTTAGATTTTTGACAACATATACAAGTAGAAGTCCAATTATTTATTTCTTTGCGCATATGAGGCCAAAAATATTTTGATTGAATCAATCGCCTAGTTGTTCGGACACTTGGATGTGATAAAGAATGAATTTTATCAAAAATGATTTTTCTCGTAGAATTCGGAACAAATGGTCTAAAAGGTTGTTGAGAAATATCACACCAAATATTAAGATTAGGTACTGGAATATCCCACTGGGAAAATACGTCAGCACCTTACGAGGTAAGCCATGTTTTCTTTCAGTTTCTAGTACCAAAATTGTCATCATGGCCAATGTCATCTACTAGTAAAGCGCAAAATGAACACCTCCGACGACACATTACGTTGTCAGTTGCAAAATAACGTGCAGCCGAAGTTATTTCCAAGCATCGAACTACTCCGAGAGCGACTGCTCTGCATTACACGTAACTTACTTTGTAAAGCGGCTCAGAAGTATGTCTGATACCACATGTACATTCTTAATTCCTGCTTACATAAGGCGGCCACGTCTTTGTTAAAGTAATGGAGATTCGGCAGGGAAGTGGTAAGGACCGCTAGGTGATACCTTACCAGCAACTTACACTTTACCCGGCTGTCCTTACCACGTCACTGACGAATCTCCCTTACTTTAACAAAGACGTGGCCGCCTTATGTAAGTAGGAATTTAGAATGTACATTTGGTATCAGACATACTTCTGAGCCGCTTTACAAAGTAAGTTACGTGTAATGCAGATCAGGGATGATAAATGAGTTTTTTAATTTTGTACCAAATGGCCACAGAAAGTGTACTAAATAAGCCGAAAAAGTACCAACATTCCAAAGACCATACATACATAGTTACATATACATATGTTTTTAGATTTTCTGTATAAAAATCATGATATAAAACATCGCGTTTCGAAGGTGGAAAACATAAGTGCAAATCAATTGTTTGAAAAGGCCACCAAAACGCCAAGGTAATCAAGAAAAGCATACAAGTTATACTTATTAAGTGCTAGTAATATAAAAATTAAAAATAAAACCGTTCACTTAACGGAATGGAAGTTTTACAAAAATATTTTGCAAAATATTTCCTTTTATAGAAATAAACAAGTTAATAGCAGTGTTCTCGTACAGCAGTGTTTGCACTGTTGAACTTTGCGCTCAACATTTGCGTTCAACTCAACGCAGGGTTGCACGAAAAAAAGTTGAATGGCTAAATGTTGGCTGGCGACCAACTTTGTCGAAAGCGATTAGTTGAAAGGCCGTTCAACCAAAAGTTGAATGCAAAGTTGAATAATGCAAACACCTTTTTATGGCGAATATTTTGATATTTTTTCATATTTTGATATTTTTAGCCATTCAACTTTTTTTTTCGTGCAACCCTGCGCTGAGTTGAACGCAAATGTTGAACGCAAAGTTGAACAATGCAAACACACTTTACCTAAAATCTAGCAAAGTGGAGGAAATCGAGAGCGTAAATGACACTGAGATCTGCCAATTTCTGCTGGAAAAAATTTTACCTACAAAAACTTACAAGTAAATGTCTGCTGACCACAACATGTGTTCGTGAATAAACAAATGAAAGGAAGAAAAGTTTAGTTTAGTTAATTTACTATTAATCTCTAATTTTCTAATTTCCGTGCGTCTACTATGGCTGCCATATAAAATTATTCAATTGTGGATGAAAAAATTTGTTGGACGGAATTTACGCAAAATATTGAGAAATATACCAAAATAGATAATAATGCTGAAAGGTTCTGACCGAATTTATCAGTTGATCGTTAAAACGAAAATGGGATAATTTTAAAGACACATTTGTAGCTATATCTACTTAATTTTTGTGAAACAAGGAAGGGTGCTTGGAGGAGATTCTTTTATTTTTGAATGCGTCATTATGTGGTATCAAAAATATTTGTTAGAAAAAACTTACTTACCTATCAGAAAGTCAGAATGGCGTAAGTTTTACTGCGATCAATAACTTTTTCTGATATTTTAGTCTTCCCTCAATTTTACTCGCTATGATTCTTTTATTCTCTGGCTGCTAGTACTTACTGGAAAATTTTATGAATAGACCTATTATGACAGAAACTTATTTTTATTTAAGTAAGAGTTTCGTTTTTAATAAACACCACGTATTTACTTAAATAAGGTAGAATAAGATGTCTATATTTTTATGCACAAAAATTCAAAACTCCAAGTAAATAGAGTGTGGTATTTCGACATAATTGTAGTGCAGTAACGTATCTTGACAAAAATGTCAATGTATACCAATGTACTTTTGGCTTCCAAAATGTACCGAAAAAGTACAATTGTACCATCAATTTCGTCACTAATGCAGATCAGTCGCTCGGAGTAGTTCGATGCTTGGAAATAACTTCGGCTGCACGTTATTTTGCAACTGACAACGTAATGTGTCGTCGGAGGTGTTCATTTTGCGCTTTACTAGTAGATAACATTGGCCATGATGACAACTTTGGTACTAAAAACTGAAAGAAAACATGGCTTACCTCGTGAGGTGCTTACCTATTTTCCCAGTGGGATTAATTTCTTTTAAATTACTGTTGGAATTTTGATCATATATTATGTCATAAAGTGTTTGATCTTTTTGTTGTTCCTCTAATAATGTTTGAAAATTTATGTCTTGGGCTAAAATCGTGTTAACATAAATAAAACTTATTAACAAAAAAAAACAAAATTATTTTAAAATTTATTAACAAATCAATTTAGAGATTTAACAATCTACCATTTTCAATATAATTAAATTATAAAACCAAAATTTGTAAAAGAAATTTAAAATTATTAACGTTAACTCATATAACTAATTTTATATTGATTTAATTAATTTTTATTAGCGTTTTATTTAAACTTTTAATAATTTTTTTGTTTATAAATACATACATAAATATTATTTGTGTTAATTTCAAATATAATATATAGATTTATTTTGTACACTTCTCAATTTTATTTCAAAATGCAATGATCACCAATACGCACACGCAACTTCACAACAACAACAGAAAATCAACATGAATACCCAGACTTAAACATTTCACAAAGTATACAACCTAATGTTGTTCCAAATGAAAATAAGTTGAGTGCGAGTTTATCAAAATCTATTAAAATGCCTAATAATTGGGAAGATTGTCCTGAAGCATGGTTTCTCCTTCGAAATTAACAATATACGGGATGATAATATCAAATTTCAAAACGTTTTAGTTGTTCTTTAAAGAGAGTAAATATCTAAAATTATTGATGTTATCAATCCGCCTCCTTTGATTAACAAATATGAAACAATTAAGAAAGTTTTATGTGAAAGATTTTCTCTTAGCGAAGAGAAGAGGTTAGAACAATTATTTTCAAATACCGAACTAGGAGATTGGTCACCATCAGAACTTTATAGACATATGAAATCTTTAGCAGGTTCCGAGTCAATTGTCAGTAAACTTTTATTTAAATTATGGAGTAGGAAGTTGCCGCAACAAATACAAATTCATATAACTTCTTGTAATAATCAAAATACTGAAAAAATTGTTTCTCTTGACGATAAATTATTTGATTCGATAAATAAACCCCTTTCGCCTAAATCTTTCAATGTCGCTATTGTAGAAAATAATAATAATATTCTTGAACAATGCATTAGAAATTTTACTGAGTTAACTACAGCCATTTTCCAAAATCTTAACAAAATTACAGCAGATATAAATGAATTACAAATTAGATCAAGATCTAGAGATAGAGATAGAAGTCGTTCTATATCATGAAAGTTTTCTAGATCTAGAAACGATATTAACCAAAATATTTGTTGGTACCATAGAAAATTTAAAAATAATGGCGCATATTCATAGTCATATTTAGTACTCAACTAAGTCGAAACTATTCTAAGTCACAACTAAAGCTATTCATAGTCGCCTTAGTTTCGACTTTTCTGGCTAAGTACCAACTTAAAATTTAGTTTCGGCTGCAGCTGCAACTAAGTCGTAACTAGGAAGAAGTATTTTATCAAATTAAGGGAAAACAGACGAAATATGTAAAAATTAAGTTGGTAGAGGGTGATTTTGATAATATTGAATAATCTCCAATTAAAATTTACAAAGATCGATCCATTTTAATCGGAAGATGAAATTAAATGCGTATTACAATTCGAATAAAGCTACATCACAATTTTATAATTGGAATAATTTAGATAAATTTTCAAATAATAAGTCAGTTTCACGCTAGTTCTTTTAAAGTAAATTTGTGCATAACATTTAGATATCTACTATTTGTATGTTTCACAGCATGCTTTCGATAAACATCGACTTCACATCACTGCGGTTGTTCTGGCTATTTCACACAATTAACAAGAAAATGATACCTTATTCTTTTGCATAATCATGCAATGAAAATAAAAATTACATAAACGGATGATCAAACTTGATATTATTTAATAAAAATGTAATTTTTCCAAAATATCGTAAAGAAAAATCGATACATTTTCACACTCGTTTTGCTATATCGTAAACTAAGTCGAAACTACTTAGTAGAAGTCTGAAATGCGACTATGAATAGAGGTAAATTTTAAGTTGATACTTAAATTTAAGTTGCAACTTTGTTAGTTTCGACTTAGTTGCTGGACTATGAATACGCGCCAATGCTTTTAAATGCATTCAATCGTGTCATTTTAACACAAATAAAAACCAGTGCAACCAGATGATTAAAAAATGTGAAGCTAAATGGACTAAAAAAAAGGCTGGAAAACGTTAGACACTATGAAAAAAGAAGCTAAATAAAAGCCAGCAACTTTTCGCAAATTTCATCTTGTTTTATTTACGTTGATTTTTATATAAGAACTAAACAAACAGCTATAAGGTACAACTAATATTTCATAACCTATCAGGCACATTTTTCTTGACAAGCGCGAATTTTACTAAATATAAATACAATAAGAAAAACACTACAAATACCTTAATTATATAATGTCTCTTCTTCTGATGGGTCCGAAGAGCTTGAATCAGCGTATACAGTTTGTGAATTAACCATAGAGATGAGATCATTGGTAATTTCAAAATCGCAGCAACATTTCGTTAAACGTTTTAATGAACATCTTATATTAATCAACGTTCATAACCTTAGTTTTTAAATTTTGCATGGCGCTAAAAATTCTTTCTTACCAAAAAACTAAATACCAATTCTACAAGTTCAGAGTAAGGGTTTTCGTTCAATGAATTTTTAAATTCTCGGTAGAGGTCACATTTGTCCACTGCACTGTTATAAGTCTTCGCCATTGTAGTTCGATTAAGATCATTTGACTTGAAGAATAATTACACTTCTCTCTTTCTAGGCGAGAAAATATATATCTGGCTTTGCAACTTTCAAAATTTTCAACGGAAAAAAATTAATATTTTGTAGAGAATCCATATAAACGGGTAGGCGTTGTCGTAATTGGGTTATTAACTCTACTAAAAAGCGTTGACAATCTTTACGAATTACTTGTTGTGTTTGCTTATTAATACTACCTTCACTTAACTTTGAAATAAAATCCCTCTCTTTAGTACCTCATCGCTTATTTATCCAACCCGCCTAAGTACCTCAGTTTTTCGTACATCATTTACCATTTTATCTATAATTTTCCTCTTTTAAGTGCTCTTTTAAAATTCCTTAAAAATGTTTACATATTTTGAAAATCAACGGTAATTTTTAGCCACTTGAAACTTGCACATTATTACACTAAAATTGAATGGGCTATAACATGATACAAAAAAGAAGGTACACTTAGGTCTCTTTTTATGCGGTACATGCGTTCTTCAGAAAGCCGCATAAAAAAAATTCTCATAAAAAAGTTCTTTACTTTCAAAAACAGGGGATGCGTTCCAGAATTTTCAAAAACCGCATAAATTCAGATACTCCATGTAAAAAATTCTAAAAACCCGCATAAAAAAATCCAGTGAGGCGTTATTGAACAAAAAAAAAACTATTTATTTCTTCACTTAGACAATTATTATTCCATGTTAAACCGAACATTAATGAAATAAATAAAATTTTATCTGTATTTTAACCAAAAAAAAATAAATAAATAAAAATACCACAATAAATACATGAATTATGTAAGAATACATAAAAAAAATTTAGAAAAAAGAATTTCTTAACAGCGGTCGCCCGTCGGCAGGCAATGGCAAACCTCCGAGTGTATTTCTGCCATGAAAAACAGGTTCTCGTAAAAATACAATCGCCGTTCGGAGTCGGCGTAAAACTGTAGGTCCCTCCCCCTTGTGTGACAACATCATGGCGCACACCGCAAATTGGAGGAGAAGCTCGGCCAAACACTAACATATGCGTAAGCGCCAATCTATTAATATTATTATTATGTAAGAATACAAAGACAAATTATTTATCAGACGCATTGTCTTTTACACACTGAAAAAAGTAATAAAAACTCTCAAAAAAGCAAAATCGCTACTGCGAAATAATGGTTTGAAAAACCGCATAAATTCAAATCCGCATAAAAAAATCCGCATAAAAAGAGACCTAAGTGTAGTTCCATTGTCACTTTTTCGTCGCCATATTAACAACCTGACAATTAAGCAGATTGTAACATTTCGTGCTACCATATGCAATATCTAAAATCATTCAAATTTTGTTATTCATCTTTTGCTTATTTAAAACATTTTGTTCTTATAATCGAAATTGGAATAAGCAAACAACCTTATGTTTTGTATGGTTCAGTTATTTGAACAATGCTTTTAGGTTATTAAGTCCAAATAAAAAACTGTTAACATACGCCTGTGATCCAAGGATTAAAATTTAGTTAAAAATAAAGATTTAAAATTTTCGAACACTTTTAATTAATTAATCAATAAATTCGGTGTGAAACATGCACTTTTTTGTAAAATATACTGTGGTAGTCGGAGTTGGATAGATTAGGGTTATGTTTCCAACGCGGAAAGGTATTCTGCGATTAAATCATGTGGCTGGCGTAACCAGAGTTAACATTTTCGGTCAAAATGCTATTTCTTTCCAAGGTTCATAGAATAGAAGGTTACGACATGGTGCTGCCAAAAATTTGTTTTTCTCCAATGAGGTACTTGAAAGACATGCAGTAAAATGGACAAAGACAATTGGGAGTTCACAAGCAAATAAACGTTCAAGAAATAGTTCCGATATTAGCAAGTCAATATTCTTTTTAAGCCTCATCAAAAAATTCCTTGTTCCTTGCCGCATTATACCCGACATAAGCTACTATTCCATACAATCACAGATATATATGTTCACTAAAATTTTATTAATCTAAAAATAAAGTCTTTGGGAAGTGGTTATCATATTTAATGTAATATTTAAACATTTTTAAGACAAGATTTTAATTACTTTTAAAAGGTAAATGTTAATAAAACTATATCATACATAGTCCCAAATTTATGGTATAAAATCCCTCCTACCAAAAAACTTAAATGGGGTAAGGTCGCTTCGAATTTTTAACAATTGAGCAATTGTCAAAAATCTGCTTTTTAATCAAAAAGTTGTTTATTGAAACTACCTTCTTTTTTGTATCATGTATGTAATTACTTGTGTCAAAAATTTAAATTTAATTACTTAGATCATTTGAGATACCGTCAGAAACGCTCTCTATCTCGCATAAAATAATTAAGTGCTTTTAAAATAAAATTTCCGAAGCACAATTTTAGAGCCAATGAGAAAAGCAGCCAAACTTTAGTGAGAATATAATAGATTGGCGTTTACACATATGTTAGTGTTTGGCCGAGCTTCTCCTCCGATTTGTGGCGTGCGCCTTGATGTTGTCACACAAAGCGAGAATAGCAAGTTCAAACTGCTCTAGTTAATAAGATACAAAAAGGGGTGCCTTATATTTTTCATCCACTATGCAATGGACCTTCCTAATGACAAATTACTATATATGCACCATATTTAGATAGTATAAATAGCATGATTGCATAAATTTGTTGTTGTTGTTGATTAGCTAATCATGCTATTTATGCTATCTATGCACCATGCTAGACAGTATGCAACGGGCGGACCACTTTGATTTTTTGAATATTGGCCAACTTTTTTCGTCATTTTTCCCACTGTGCGTTCTAGTACTTACCGAGATGTCAGTTCTTATCACCCTAATGTCATGAAATTGAAGTGTTTCGATTATTCCATTATAACTCTTAAAAAAATTTTTATAGCAGCAGGTAGATATCAACGAAAAATATCAAAAGGCAACCACGAGGTCTGGCGAAGAAAAAAATCGAATTTGCCTTGCCAAAATACTTTGTTTACTTGTAAGGTGGTGCGATCTAATGTACGCACTATACGTATACATATCTATATATATTACACTGCATCGCTCCCCATACAAAGAAAAATCGGTACTATTTTTCCGTTAGAATTATAAAATCTATTATATTTTAAGAAGTCCACCAAAATATTTAACCCATTTCCATTGATTACCATCGGTTAGTAATTCATTTATCTTAGCAAATAATTTTAGTTTAACCCTTTAAGCTGGGCAACCCTCAAGCACATCAAAAATGTTCTAAATTGTCAAACTAAGTATTACTTGAAGCTCTTGCATTTGACATCCTTCGTTAATATTTCATATAACTTGGGTATAAAATAGTTCAATTAGACTTCTCAAACAGGTGGCAACCATATTCAAAATATTTACAAACAACTACCTTCTTGAACCTCCTTTGTATGACACCCATATAGCGATACCTTATTCACTTACCAAATTCCTTTAATTAAAATTTAATTACATTTTTTTAAACATGTGGCATCCCTCCTATACGTAGTTAAGTTGTAAAGCCTTTCCAAAACCATTTCGAATGACACCCATATTTAATAATTGATTTAACTTTTTAATTAATTTGAGTTTAATTTNATTACTTGTGTCAAAAATTTAAATTTAATTACTTAGATCATTTGAGATACCGTCAGAAACGCTCTCTATCTCGCATAAAATAATTAAGTGCTTTTAAAATAAAATTTCCGAAGCACAATTTTAGAGCCAATGAGAAAAGCAGCCAAACTTTAGTGAGAATATAATAGATTGGCGTTTACACATATGTTAGTGTTTGGCCGAGCTTCTCCTCCGATTTGTGGCGTGCGCCTTGATGTTGTCACACAAAGCGAGAATAGCAAGTTCAAACTGCTCTAGTTAATAAGATACAAAAAGGGGTGCCTTATATTTTTCATCCACTATGCAATGGACCTTCCTAATGACAAATTACTATATATGCACCATATTTAGATAGTATAAATAGCATGATTGCATAAATTTGTTGTTGTTGTTGATTAGCTAATCATGCTATTTATGCTATCTATGCACCATGCTAGACAGTATGCAACGGGCGGACCACTTTGATTTTTTGAATATTGGCCAACTTTTTTCGTCATTTTTCCCACTGTGCGTTCTAGTACTTACCGAGATGTCAGTTCTTATCACCCTAATGTCATGAAATTGAAGTGTTTCGATTATTCCATTATAACTCTTAAAAAAATTTTTATAGCAGCAGGTAGATATCAACGAAAAATATCAAAAGGCAACCACGAGGTCTGGCGAAGAAAAAAATCGAATTTGCCTTGCCAAAATACTTTGTTTACTTGTAAGGTGGTGCGATCTAATGTACGCACTATACGTATACATATCTATATATATTACACTGCATCGCTCCCCATACAAAGAAAAATCGGTACTATTTTTCCGTTAGAATTATAAAATCTATTATATTTTAAGAAGTCCACCAAAATATTTAACCCATTTCCATTGATTACCATCGGTTAGTAATTCATTTATCTTAGCAAATAATTTTAGTTTAACCCTTTAAGCTGGGCAACCCTCAAGCACATCAAAAATGTTCTAAATTGTCAAACTAAGTATTACTTGAAGCTCTTGCATTTGACATCCTTCGTTAATATTTCATATAACTTGGGTATAAAATAGTTCAATTAGACTTCTCAAACAGGTGGCAACCATATTCAAAATATTTACAAACAACTACCTTCTTGAACCTCCTTTGTATGACACCCATATAGCGATACCTTATTCACTTACCAAATTCCTTTAATTAAAATTTAATTACATTTTTTTAAACATGTGGCATCCCTCCTATACGTAGTTAAGTTGTAAAGCCTTTCCAAAACCATTTCGAATGACACCCATATTTAATAATTGATTTAACTTTTTAATTAATTTGAGTTTAATTTCTTAACAGGTGGCAACTTTTTTCGAAAAAGTAAAACCTTCTTGAACGTCCACACTAGAGATGGGCACGGGACTAAATATTTAATCCCGATCCCGCCCATCCCGAAATTCGATTTTTAAGTCCCGAACCCGCCCATCCTGATGTTTTTCAGAATTGTACCGCGGGTCCCATGGGTCCCGATATATATCTCTAAAGCAGGCTACAAACCGGACAACAAATTGAAACGACGGTTGAGATTTCAAGGTGTGTGGCGTGGTTCACAAACCGATCGAAGGCTGATAAAAATGTTCACGTCTTTCGAATTAATTTCAAATAATAATGAAAGATCTGGCATCTTCCGATTTTGTTTTGCTTTGCTGTTCGTTTTCGTCTCAATGAAACATTAGGAGAGCATATTTCAAACATCGTTTTTAATTATGATTTTATGAATTTGCGGGGGTTGCGGTTTTATCGGAAGTGTCGGGAAAGGATTTGGGTCCCGTCCCGCCCGCCATATTTTTACAGATCTTCCCGATACCGCCCATTCCGGCCAATTTTAAATCAGTACCGAGGGTCTCGCGGGTCCCGCTATCCCGCGCCCATCTCTAATCCACACCCTAAGCCCTTTAATTTAGTACCTTCGTTTTGAAAATCGATCGGACGGTGCGGATCTGAAGGCATTGATTAGTAAATAACTTGAGTTTAATTATTTAACAGGCGGCAAATCTTTTCGAAAAAATAAATCCAGTTTGCACATCTACTGGCCAAGCGCTTTAATTTGACACCCCACTTTTGAAAATCGAACGAACGGTGCAGATCTTTTATGCTGGACAAAAAATGCCTTCGCGTATTATATATATAGATTATATGTATATATAGATACCTATTTTAATTACCCCATTGCCTTAATTCAAATTGAATTTGATTGTTTAAACAGGTGGCAACCCACCTACACGAAGTTAAGAAATAAAGTATTTTCAAAACTACTGCGACTGGTACCCAAGTGGTAAATATTGATTTAACTATTTAAATAATTTGAATTTAGTTTTTAAACAGGTTGCAGCCCTCTTCAAACACTTTAAAAATATTCTAAACGTTCAAACTAAACATCTCTTAAGATTCATTCCCTTGACGTCCATATTTTAATACTTCATATAAATTAAACTTTTCAAACAGGTGGCAACCCTCTTCAAAATGTTTACAAATTACTACGTACTTAAACTTTATTGTCTTGCACCCATACATATTTCCATTACCTAATTCCCTTAATTCAAATTGAATTTGATTTTTTTAACAGGTGGCAACCCTTATAAAGTTAAGTTAAGAAACAAAGATTTTCAAAACTATTTCCATTTATGCCCATTTTGTAATGATTGGTTTAGCTTTTTAAATAATTTTAACTTAATTTTTTAAAAGGTGGCAACTCTTTTCGAAAAAGTTAAACTTTATTGCACTCCTACAGCCAGAGCCCTTTGATTTGGCACCTCACTTTTGAAAATCGTGCGAACGGTGTAGATCTGATGGCATTGATTATTAAATTATTGGAATGCAATTTTTTATCAGGTGGCAACTTCTTTCGAAAAAATAAAACCAGTTTGCACAAATACAGGCCAAGTGCTTTAATTTGATACCCGGTTTTTGAAAATTGAACAAACGGTCCAGATCTTTTATGAGGAACAAAAAATGCCTTCGCGTATTATTTTGAACTTAATTTTTTAAAAGGTGGCAACTCTTTTCGAAAAAGTTAAACCTTATTGCACACCTACAGCCAGATGGATCTGATGGCATTGATTAATAAATTATTGGAATGCAATTTTTTATCAGGTGGCAACTCCTTTCGAAAAAAATAAAATCAGTTTGCACATCTACAGGCCAAGCGCTTTAATTTGACACCCCATTTTTGAAAATCGAACGAACGGTCCAGAACTTTTATGTGAAACAAAAAATGCCTTCGCGTATTATTTTGAACTTACTTTTTTAAAAGGTGGCAACTTTTTTCGAAAAAGTAAACTTTCTTGAACATCCACGCCCTAAGCCCTTTAATTTGGTACTCACTTTTGAAATCGAACGGACGGTGGGGATCGGAGGGCATTGATTAGGAAATAACTTGAGTTTTATTATTTAACAGGTGGCAACTCTTTTCGAAAAAGTAAAACCTTATTGCACATCTACAGACCAAGCGCTTTAATTGGACGTCTCATTTTTGAAAATGGGGCGAACGGTACAGATCTTTTATGCTGCACAAAATATCCCTTCGATAGATATACTTTTTGAATTAGTTAATTATGTTAGACCTTTCAAACAGGTGGCAGCTCTCTTCAAAAGTATTTTCAAGCTTAAGCATTGTTAACTCTCCTTCGCCGGACACTGCTATACATATTTTAATTAACTGATGAATTAAATGGAATTTTAATTTTCAAGCCTAAGGCAACCCCGCTAAATACAATTTAGAAATATACATTTTTCACCTTCGATTGATACCCATATTTTTTAAATTCATTTAACTTATGAAATAATTTGAATTTAAACAGAAGATTTCTTAACACTCCTTCCTTTGACATCCATATTTTGATATTTCGTATAACTCGTGTATAAGTGTACTAAATTCGACATTTCAGGTGGCGACCCTCTTCAACATATTTTCAAACTACTACTTCCTGAAACCCTTTTGTTTGGCACCCATATGATGATACATATTTCTCTTACCTTATATGATTTTTTAAACAGGTGGCAACCCTCCTATAGTTCAGGTAAGAAAAAAGCTCTTCAAAACCATTTCGATTGATACCCAGTTTGTAATAATTGATCTATTTTTTAAATAATTTGAATATATTTTTTTTAAGGTGGCAACTCTCTTCAAAAAAGTAAAACCTTAATGCACATCTGCAGTCCAATGCTTTTAGTTGTGGACCGACTCCGAACGGCGATTATATTTGTATGACAAGATGTTTTTCATTGCACTCGGAGGTTTGCCATTCTTGCTGAGGGACGACCGGTATTAGAAACCAGTAATTTAAAAACATTTTTTTTTTTAAGAAAAGCAATGGAGCCCCGGCTGCACCTAACGGCTACATTTTTTATGGAGTTATTCCTTTCCATTTAAGTAATAAAGCTCTAAATATGAAACAAATCTGACCATAAATATGGGTTTTCCAAATATCTCGACTTCTGTGCCACCTATCAGATAAATATTTGGGTGTGGTTACTTCTTCTTATGTTGGTAATATACATACATTCCAAATATGAACCATATCGGTCCATAAATACGCGTACGCACTGCGAACAACAACATCATATCGGCCGCCAACTTATACAGTCTTTATAAAACTAACTTTCAGTTTCAAGGTTTTAAACTGTTTTATATAAATAAGCCTTTTTGTTAATTCTTATTCAAATCATATGAAAAATTACTTTCGGAAGGTACAGCGGTCCGAGAGTAAAATCCCTGCTTGATTGACAAAAGGTAGCTCAAATAATGTTGTGACCGAATAAAGCAATTAAAATTGAATCGACAAGAATGCCATGAATGCCAAACTGAAGATTAAAGTGACTTTAAATATTTAATTCGATTTGACGTTTCCAAACTCCGCTTTGGTTTTACTTCTTTCTACTTTCAGAAAATATCAATAAAACAGTCGCAGGGTATTATGCCGGATTTCCACTAGGCATTGAAATGACAAAAAATTTATGCCATTTAAAAAAAGCCGTGGGGAAATGAACTTAATGTAATAACGCGATTATTTTTTAATGCCCAACTTTGTCATTGTCATTTTTGCCATTTAGTGCTTAGTGGAAATCTAGCATTATTGAAACTTTTGTATGTATGTTTAAAAAAAATATTTTTTCTCCTCATTCCCCTCTACATTAATGAACTATCGCACTGTAAAGCCGGATAGTTTTGTATAAAAAGAGAACTTTTTATGGACTAAAATTTGCCATGTATTGTTGCTTGTGCATTCACTTACATATAAAAATAATAGACGGTATTTTAAGTATTTGTGCATAACAAAGGACGAATATCTAACAATGAAATAAATTTACCAACGTATTATATTCATAATAAAAGATATCACGTAATCTACTTGTATGATATATATGCTGCGAGTAATTGAATGCATTCATTTGAATAAACTTGATTTAAACATAAAGATGCATATGTCTTGAATGATATCTATTATAAAATATATTTTTTTCAAATATTGGGACAGAGCTTGCTAAAGCAGTTACCAGGGTTCCGTGAAATGATTAATTTTTGGCGGTTAAAATTCGGTACAGTTAATAAGCACAAGGCACAGTGGCACTTTTACGCAATCTAGGCATGCGAAATTAATAACACGCTGAAAAGTGAATGTGGGTGAATTCCAAAACGTCAAAATACAAAGCATCAGTCTCTTTTATTTCTAAACCGCACTAAACGAAAAAGTCTAACTTGCGCAACCTAGTTGAAAAGTAGCATCAAACCGTGGTTGCGCACATTTGACATTACAATCTGCTGTGGTTTGGAAGTAAAAGAGACCGATGCTTTGTATTTTGACGTTTTGGAATGCAGCCTATTATTTGATCAAATTTGATATTTTAGTGAATATAGTACCATTGGCCACGAATTCAAAAGTTAAGTGGGTTCGGCCGATAGCCACGCCCATCATTAGTTTTTAAGAAAGCAATAAAAAAGAGAAAACCCCAGGGACGGTTACTTTAAAAATAATATATGAACATAAATAACTTTATTTAAATATTTTGATACAAGGACGAATTGTGGCTCTGTAAGTAATTAATTAACTTCATCGTTGATACATTTACTGCATTTAAATGTTCTTTTATGGCTCTTAGTTACATAATTCGGTATGCAGTTTTTTAATAATATTTTTTAAAATATGAATAAAAAAGTTGGATGTACTCTAAACTTGATTAGCTTTTTTTAACTGAGCTTATATCTACATCCAGAGTATAGTCTAATGGGAATCGGATAAGCTTCGTTTTGGCCTAATTTTGACTACTGAAAAATATCAGCGAAATAAACCAAAAACACACTTTGCGAAGTTTACTTTTTTCCAGCTTTTTATAAAACAACAGGAAAAGTCTGCTAATTTATCCGATTCCATTTAATAGCGGCAGCAAGTCTAGAGAAAATAATGGGAATTACCGTAAGTATATTCGAAAAAAGTTTAAATATATTCCAGAAATCAAATAGCGAATATGGGTCAAATAGCTATTGCCTCAATTTGAGGTCCTCAACTACAGAAAATATGACATTTGAATATATTCTTGACCCAGGACCAGACATCTGCAGCGGGTGCATAATTTTCGTGTATACTCGATCATCTAACAAAACCCGTTTTGCATCATTCTCTGTATACGAGCAGAAGTACTGTTCGTTAGCGACTGAGCTCAAGACGACCATGTTGGCCACAAACAGCGTTGCCATTTTAGCCGTTTTCCGGCTAGATTTAGCCGGTTTTGATAGCAACTAGCCGGAGAAAATTCGATCTAGCCGGCAGCCGATTTGTTAGCCGGTTTGTAAAAAAAAGTTTAGCCGTTTTTAGCCGATTTTACTATTTGCCTAATTTTCAGGTGCAAAAAGTAAACAAGTTGTTCCAAAGCAATAATGCAGACCCAATGAAGATTTTTAATGAACTCAATGTTTTACTTTCGCATCTATGCTCCCTAGTGGTTATTAGCGCGGACACATTTGATCCTATATGCTCCCCGTTGGAACCATACCTTGCTCCATTTCCTNAGGATTAGTGTAGTTTGTGATCGGCAGCGCAGTAGTCTAATTTTTTTTTGTGTACAGCTAAGTTTCTTGTTTACTTGGTTATGTACATAATTATAATAGAAATAATGACCGAAAACGAACATTCTATTTGTGACAATATTGTACAATAAATGTTTTCTGTTTATTATTATTTATATATAAAAACCGAAATTAAAACAAGTAAGAAAGTCTAAGTTCGGGCCGAGCCGAACATTAAATACCCGGCGCAAGTATTAAATATATGTTTTCCACCTTTCCGAAAGCTACCGCTACATGATAAGCCGG
>NW_016157500.1:271070-275774 GCF_001687245.7 Rhagoletis zephyria
CTCAAAATTGATATTTACAATGATTGTTAGACGAAAAATAAGAATATTAAAATTTTTTGGAAAATGGGCGTAGCCACGCCCACTTATGGTTACATCTATATATCTTGGTAACCGCTGCACCGATTTCTTCCAAACTTGGCACAGTTGTTGGCCCTGGCACAGCATACCAAACGGCTCGAAAATGTTTTAAAATCGGACAATAACCACGCCCACATCCCATATAACGGTAATTTAGAGAAATACGAATCCTCGATAAATCATTAAATATAAAGCTAATTTATTCGAAATTTAGATGGTTGCAACAATTCTTTACCAAGACGTTTACGTTTATGATAAAATTTTGGAAAATGGGCGTGGCACCGCCCACTTATGATCACATATATGTATCTCGCTAACCGTTCTAGCAATTTGTACCAAACTCGGTATGGTTATTTAAGCTTGCCACATAAAAGCAAACCGTTGAAAATTGTTGAAATCGGACTAAAATTTCGGCCGCTTTTCATATAACGGTAAATTTCAGAAATGCTTGAAATTTCAATATTTCGAAATTGAAGGACGCTAATTTACTTAAGTATTTATACACCGTGGCTACGCCCATTTGCCAAAATTTTGTAATATTCTTATTTTTCGTCTAAAACTCATTAAATATCAATTGAGAGTGAAATATTATTTTAGTAGTTACTAAAATATCGCAGTTTTCGTATTTCTGAAAATTACCGTTATATGGGAGGTAGGCGTGGTTATTGTCCGATTTCGCCCATTTTCAATACCNCATTTATGTATACATTTGTCTATATCTATCTCGATTCGTTTTGCCTGTTACAAACAACCGTTATGTGAACAAAGTTATAATACCCTTGTGCACAAGTAGGTATAACTGTGTTCGTATGGAACAGTAGCTTATGTCGGGAAGCTGGCTTTAGTATAATGCGGCATCCTCTTTATTCTTTAAATGACAAGGAATTTTTTGATGAGACTTAATAAGAATATCGTCTTGCTAGTATCGGAACTATTTCTAGCGCATTTATTTGCCAAAAGTTCTTCAACGGCTCGGCGCCGATGAGTCATTCGCAATCGTATGCTGCGAATGCCGCATTATACTAAAGCCAACCTTTCGACATAAGCTATTACTCCATACGAACACAGATATACATATGTACATACATGTTGTACCACTAGCAACAACAAATCGCACGCTAATTCTGTTACACTTACGCGAGATACAACGAATACACCAAAGGGCGAATTCCACTATTGTAAAAAAAATACACACTTACACCCCTATTCTGCAACTCTTTCGTACTCGGATTTTGCTACGAATCGTAGAAATAGTATGCTGCAATCCGAATCGTATTTTCGAATTTTCGAAATTCGTAACAATGGCATGCCTTAAAACGAACGAGTAAGCTTTTTTGCGTAATTTTGTACGAAAACAATTCTGTGTCGGAGGCGAAATAAAAGATGTAAATCGGTGTGTGTTTACAAGAAATATTGGTGGCGTTCATTTAAACAGGTAAATTTGCCTTTCGCATATACGTATATTTTGATCTACTGCTTTATATAAGCGAGAAAAAAAGAATACTTGTTGCCCCTTATCGAGAAACTTGGGTCCGGTTTAGTTATTTGTACAATGATTTTCTGTTGTTGTGTCCAAACGCATAACCCGAATCCAAAAACTTTAACATACACGTGTAATCAAAGGATTAATCCTTTATTTAAAATATGTTTCAAATTATTAATAAATTCGGTTTGCACTACGCATTTTTTTGCAAATTTCGATGTGGNACATTTTATTTAAGATAAATGTTTCAAATTTCCTACCACTAGCTTATTAATAAACTCGGTTTGCCTATGCACTTTTCGAAGTGGTTTCTGCGCAAAAATACTGTGGACGGCGTAGCCGGAGTGATATGCACAAGAAATGTTGTATACCTTTGACATGCGGAAGCCCCTCTTCCCCGCAACACAGAAAGGAGAATTCTACTTAGTAAGGGTTATAATCCCTAAGCGCGACCGAAGACAGAAGCAAGCGTAACAGGTGGTGGACCTAACAAAGTGCATGTTTTCAATGGCTTGGAAGAAGCTGTTATTGCATTAACTAAATTGAGAATTAGAGCTTCAGGCATAGGAGGAGTTCTGGCTTGTGGTTCAACAATTCAACCAGAAGCTGACATACAGTCATGTGAAAAATAATAGGGACACTTTCATTAAAATATTTGAAAATCCTACTTCGCTTAAATTTTTAAAAATTGGTCCGAAATTACGTAATAATTTCTTGCTGGGATGTCGTGGAAGCTAAGAACCGTTATCGAAGCGCAAATATTTTGCGTCGTTTCATAATTATTGATCATTTCGTGAAGTGAGTTCGTTTTGGCGTGTGCGAAATAATAGGGACGCTGACATCTAAATACAAATTTCTTTGAAATAGTGTGGATTTTAAAGATTATAAACAACGAAAGGTATTATATATAAAATGAAATTCAATTATATACTAAACAAATAATCATACACTACAATTTAGTCACTCAAAATGGGCAGAGGAAAGCACTGCACTTTTCAGCTTAGAGCACAAATAAAACACCTTCACAATAAGGGGTTTTCGTACCGGAAAATAGCCGAGACGTTGAAATGTTCTAAAAGAATGGTGGAAAATGCAATAACATTTAAGCCAAAAGTGGAAACACGCGGACGGAAAACAAAAATATCTGCAGTTCTTGAAAGAAATATAGAGAGGTTTGTGAAAAAGATCCCCTTTGCATCTTCAAATTATATAAAAAATGAATTTTGTTTGGACGTGGACTGTTCCACCATTCGCAAAAGACTTATAAACAAAAATTTAAAATCAAAAAGGCCGAGGAAAGTACCTTTTCTGTCAAAACAAAATGTTGCTAAAAGGCTACATTTTGCTAACGAGCATGTCAATTGGCCAGCGAAGAAATTGTGCAATATCCTGTGGTCGGATAAAACTAAATCTAATCTGTTTTATTCTGACTGCGGTACTCAACATGTTCGTAGGCCAGATAACACCGCTTTCAAACCGCAATATACAGTTAAAACCGTTTAACACGGAGGAGGGTCATTATGGTTAGGGGATGTTTTTCCTGCCAAGGTGTTGGTCCGATATGTCGAATTGAGGAGACAATGACAGCAGGGGCTCTATTCTGTAACTGTGAGAAAATGTAGTGTACACCGAGTGCAAAACTCACAACCAATATCTCACCGACTAAAATTCAGTAAGTTTTTCGGAAGAGAAGTGTACACAATTTTGACATTTAAAACTCATTCTCACACATGCTGAATTGCAAAATGAGGAAGTTTACACAATTTTGACAGCTAAAACTCATTCTCACTCTTCCTGAATCGCAAAATGAAGAGTGCACACAATTTTCAGTGTACACTTGAAAACTCACAGTTACAGAATAGAGCCCCAGAAACTTATTGCAGAATTTTAAGTAAGGTTATGTTACCTTATGCTGAGGATAATATGCCGCTTCGATGGGTGTTTCAGCAAGACAACGACCCGAAGCACAAATCGAAGCTGGCAAAGAAATGGTTTTTGGATAACAACATATACACACTAAGCTGGCCTGCTCAATCGCCAGATTTAAATCCTATCGAGAATTTGTGGCAATATGTGAAAGTAGCGTTGAGGGGTAAAAAATAAACCAATAAAGATGCACTCTGGTTACTGGTGAAGGAAGCATGGGAAGCTAATCCCCCGGCCATATGCCAAAAATTGGTCGACTCTATGCCTCGCCGCTGTGCGGCTGTTATACAAAGTAAAGGCTATGCAGCGAAATATTAAATAATCAGATAATAATTAAATAACTTAAAAAAATGCTACTAAACTTAATGATAAAACTTTGAACTTTGTAAATGTCCCTATTTTTTTCACATCATAATTTGAGTTAAGATATTGAAATATTTTGTATTTTTTTCTTTTTGCATAGAATTTGAGCCTATTCTTTTATTATTTTATAGTAGAACATTGGCCGATTTCAAAATAAATATACTACTCGGAAATAATTTAAAATATTGGTTTTCTTTGTATTTCTACAAGTTATAATACCCTTGTGCACAAGTGCGCTCGGGTATAAAAATTAGAAACGACGTAGACAAAAATGTTTGTGCATCTATTTCGTATAGTTTCGCGTGGAATGCTGTGTGTGTATATATTAGAACACACAGCCTAAAACTATGTAGGTACATAAGTACTTTTACAAAAAATAAATGTGCACCGAGTGCATAGGGCTTGGGCATTGACCAAAAAAAAAACCCAGTTAAAAATCAGAGGCGAATACGGAGGATAAAACAGTATTTTACCCCCTTAATCTAGAACCCGAATTTTCGTAAATCGTAATTCGTAGCTACGATACAAAAACGAAAAATCCACATGCTGCAACCCTTGCGGAAATATGTGCAGCATTGCCAGCTATGGGTTGTTTTTCGAAGATAGCTGAATGAAGGAAAACAAAGTGGAAAGGAATTAAAAAAAACACTCATCATGTGCTTGTTTATTGTAAAATTGGCTAATTTTACATATTTCGAGGAAAATTATGGATTCTGACGTATTTCCATTAATAGCAGCAGAGTAAGCGGGTGCTATGGCAATGGATTCACAAAGGTATGCGGAGCTGTCGGGCATAGTAACCATGGGCGCATGTACAGTCATGTGAAAAATAACAGGCACACATAGTGTTTTTT
>NW_016157501.1:0-35429 GCF_001687245.7 Rhagoletis zephyria
CAATATCACCTTGAAATGGCGTGCTATAGATATGACCGATACTGTATGTTCATAAAATATCAAAATTTTTTATTGCTTAAAATGATGTGCGGACTTATAAGTCGTTGAAATGCATCATCATAACTCAAAAAGTCAATTTTAGATTTTTACTTAGTTAAGGCTTTTTGTATTTCAGCGGCGATGAGAGATAGCGCCTTTCTATATTAGGATACCGATATGTATGTATGTCCTACTATCAGCGCATTCGTTACGACAAAAGTGCCCCATGCTAACAGCACAAACATCATAATTCATACTCTGAAAAGATTAAACGTTTACACTGGATTAAACTGGTCCAATATGAAGTCGCTTCCGATATATTTATGTAGCTGCATATGATAGCTCAATATGCATATGAATGCTAACAATCAGCTTAAAAAACTTACGCAAGCGCCAGAGATAGCGTAGTAAATACCGCTTTTACTGCTTGCTGTTGACGTTTTTTATGGCAGAAAAATTAACGACTAAATCTTGTACGCGTTTGATGTCCAAATTTTTAATTTCTTTTCTTCTTTTCAGCACGCCTATTTTTTATTTTTATTATTAATATTTAGCTGGAGTGAAGTTGAAGGCGATTTAATAAATTTTCGCCTGCGCGGTCAAAGCCAGCAAAACTGACAGACGAAAGTAAATGAAGTTGGTAAAATTTGTTAACATTCTTTGATTTGCTACTGCACTCCTCGAAAAGAATTGTTCGCTTATGGTATGCGAATTTCGTGCTACCACTAAAATTGTAATATCTAGAAAACTTAGTCACCCCTCTTCTCTGGTAACACAGAAAGGAAAATTCTGCTTAGTAAGGGTTATAAAGTCTAAGCGCGGCCAAAAGCCTTTTTAACTGCTGCAATCACAAATTAAAGACTGAACTCATAGAGGAGGTAAATAGCTGTAAGAGCTAACTCTGGACCTTACCGGGGTCATACAGGGCGGAACGGCCTACTCCGGTTGGTTAGCTGCGAATAACCAATATCTAAGCAGTCCCAGACCAAGAGCGGCATGCTTGAAGAATCTCCTGTGCCCGGGCGAACAGATGCCGCCTCCCAAAAAGCATCCCAGGATTGAGACCAGTTAGATCCTGCTCATGGCATGCTGGAGCATGTATACGATTAGTTCGACATTGAGCTGGCGAGAGCAGTATTCCGCCACTTTAGTATGTGAGGGCGACACCTCACAGAAATGGCTGGTGGGTGGGCTAATGCTGCAATCGCTTCCGTCTTGTTAAAACCCTGACAGGTCTTCATGTATGTTCAATACACGTCGCCATTTTGTTGGCCGCACAGGTCCGGTTGAGATTTAGTCCTGGTTTTGCGCTGGGAGTATGTGCAAAAGCTGCGCAGAGTACTCTGACTCTATGTCGGCTCATGGCGAACATTGGTGACCCGAAGCCATGCCCTAGAAAACTTTTGATGACAGCAGTCCAGTCGGTACTCCTGTTTGGGGCAGAAATATGGGCCGGCGCATTGAAAGTAAAAAAATACCGGATTCAAATTTCTTCGGTCCAGCGCAGAGGGGCACTACGCATTGCTTCTGTATACCGTACAATGTTCGCGGACGCGGTTCTAGTTATTTCTGGCGTCATGCCAATTGAGCTACTTTCCTACGAGATAGGCCGAGCAGCTGCCGCGGCAAGGCAACGCGAGCAACTAATCCAGCAGTGGCAACAAAACTGGAACGCGAGCACAAAAGGTCAATGGACGCAGACCCTGATAGCCGACCTTCAAACATGGTTGAAAATACCGCACGGGGAAGTCGATTTGTACTTGNTCTTCGGTACAGCGCAGAGGGGCACTACGCATTGCTTCTGCATACCGTACAGTGTCCGCGGACGCGGTTCTAGTTATTTCTGGCGTCATGCCAATTGAGCTACTTTCCTACGAGATAGGCCGAGCAGCTGCCGCGGCAAGGCAACGCGAGCAACTAATCCAGCAGTGGCAACAAAACTGGAACGCGAGCACAAAAGGTCAATGGACGCAGACCCTGATAGCCGACCTTCAAACATGGTTGAAAATACCGCACGGGGAAGTCGATTTGTACTTGACGCAATTCCTCACCGGTCATGGTTACTTCCGAGAATATCTTCACAGAATGGGCAGGGTAGACTCACCGTTCTGTCACTACTGTGGAAACGTCGAAGATAACGTACACCATACATTCTTCACTTGCGAGCACTTCTTGACCTCGCGCAGAATGTTGGAATAAAGATACGAAGGCATAACCCCGAAGAACATAATTGGGGTAATGATCTCCAGTGCAGACAAGTGGGAAGCTCTCGCGAGATGCGTGAAATTCGTACGCCGCTGCAAGCGAGAAGACGGATGTCTACCAAGGACATCCGAATGAAACGCCAGTACAAAAGAGCAGCCTTGAGGCTCTAGCAGCGCGCTCCTGCATCTGACGAAAGCAATAGAATGCTTTTGCTCGGCTCGAACGCCCCTCTCTCAGATTAATAGATGGGGTAAATAATAATGGAAAAAAGTGAGAATACCCTCTGGCACTGTCCCGCCCGGGCCAGGACGCGCAACCAATTCTTTAACAAGTACTGATCTAAGTGAATGCTATATAAAGTGCTATCGGTGCTTTCGTTTATGAGGGGAAGGTAATAAATTGCCTCCGCCAATCTTATCTTAATGGGGGTTTTCAGCCAACATGTGTCTTCGTGCTCGCCACAATAACCTAACTTAATCATTGATTAAACCACAAATTTAAATTATTTTTTTAAATATTCTAATTTACTTTTTTTTATACCCATATTAATTTTAATACCAGTAGCTTTTTTAAATACGTATATTTAATTTTTGAGTACATACATATGTATTTACATACATATGTACAAATGTAAGAGTATGTAATGCCCATTATTGCTGCCCACAAGGACTATGGGCAAAATGTGCGTACAGGCATCGGAGCCCCTTACTACTCTAAAAGAACAATACTTGTTTTAATTTAATTCTAGCGAATTGCACTGCTGGTTAATTTTGAAGTGGCTACAATTAAAATAAGTTAGTGCAATACAAATGTGCCTTTACACACTCACGACTAAGGCATCTAGTACCGGGATTCGGGTTCCCGAATCCCGGGAGTCCTCAGCCCTTTTTGAAGTCCCGAAATACCGGGATCAAGCCCTCGGGATGCCGGGATCCCAAAATATAATTAAATTTTCTACCAAATTAAAATAAAATGACATTCAGACGGTGTAATGGCATAAAAATGCAACCCTACAAATAATCAAATAATATATTACAATTCTAATACTACTATCATTCTGTGTTATAATATATGTATGTATCATACATATTTCATTTCATTTCATTTCATTTATTTAAGTCTATGATTACAAAAACCTTACAGACTAGAATAGAAAAATTGTCTTAATACTACAGGTTAGAAACTAAAACAAAAAGGAGGATTAAAAATAATGAGATAGGATCCTAGACTCAAACAAAGATGTGGGCATCGANTGCAACCCTACAAATAATCAAATAATATATTACAATTCTAATACTACTATCATTCTGTGTTATAATATATGTATGTATCATACATATTTCATTTCATTTCATTTCATTTATTTAAGTCTATGATTACAAAAACCTTACAGACTAGAATAGAAAAATTGTCTTAATACTACAGGTTAGAAACTAAAACAAAAAGGAGGATTAAAAATAATGAGATAGGATCCTAGACTCAAACAAAGATGTGGGCATCGAAAAATCAAGATCAAGTTTATTAAAGATATTATTATATTCATTTAGAGCCCTAATAACGGGGGCGAAATCATAATATTTAGATTTAGCAACTTTAACATGAAATGGTAGATGAGACCGTAACTTTCTATTAGGTGTATTGAAGCATATTAGCCCCAGAAGTCCAGGAGAATCAATGGAGCCCCTGATAATATCATATATGAACATTAGGGAATGGATGGATCTTCTACTAGCAAGAGACTTAACGTTAATAATCATACATCGAGTAGCGTAAGACGGAACCGGCTCATTAAAATGAAGCGGTTGCAGAGCAAACCGAATTAAACTTCTCTGCACTCTTTCAATTCTTAGGGAATGAGACGCATATATCGGATTCCAAATCATGGATGAGGCATTCTTTTTCATACCGGACACCAAATTTGGTGTCACAATTTCGATTGGCTTCATATTTTTCCTTTTTTCTTCGGATATACATATGATCTGTCAGATTTTGGATTTTTCCGTTATTCTGACTAAATAATCATGTACTTCTTCAAATTGTTATATCTCGGGTTCTGTTCATCGTAAGGACCTCATTGTTGACTCTCACAAAATAAACCACCACATAAAAAAAATTAAATAGTTCTTAAAAAAACACCAAATTTTTGTAACATGTTTTTTATAGAGAATTAACCAAGGATTAGGATGGTGTAATTTTAAATCCCAAATTTACTGGTTTTTACTATGCAAATCAACTTAAAAAAGTTCTACTGTTAAAGTGACTTCGACTGCAATATGAGTGAATTTCAAGTTTGTAGTTTTTAGTTTATTCAGTTTGTAATTAGCTTTTTAAACTGATATAAAATAAAGATATTTATATTTTTTTCTTAAAAACACAAATTTATTTTTATTTCTATTACTCCCACTAAAGAAAGACTGCAAGACTAATTTGTTAGCATATTTTAATTAATGGTAATAATATCCCGAAATATCTCGGGATCCCAGGATTACCAATTTAAGATCCCGAAATCCCGGGAATCACAAAATGGTCCGGGATTGGATGCCTTATTCACGACTCACTGTAAAAGTAGCTGAAATAGGACTTCAGCTGGGATTATACTGATTGATAAGTAGATTTAAATTAACTACCACAGATTTATCACAATTCTTATCTAGTGTCAGTAGAAAACCACCGACAGTGCGTACCTACCAGTGTTGCCAGATTTTACCTTCAAAAAACTGTGATTTTTCAAGAAAAATACTGAATGTTCAACACAAAAAAACTGGTACCTTCAAAACGATGGGAATTTTAGAATGTCAAGGTCTCTTACCCGTATGTTTGGAATGTAGCTGACTACTTCATATTCAAAAGGTAACCTTGCATCTCTATTGCCTCTTAATCACTTTAAAAACTAAATAAATATATAAATATAAGGAGGATTGAACTCGGATCTTTCGAGTGGCACGAAAGTGCTCTTCTCAATGGGCCATTGCCCCTGCTACAGCAATCGAAATTAAAACAAAAAGTTTCAAAATCTTTCGTTAAAAAGTTAATTAAAGATTTTTCCTTCTTAACTTTAATGTTTTTTAAATGCCGTTCCGAATCATTAATCGACTCTGAGTGCGGCTGTAAGTTTGTCTAAGAAACGTGATTTGCAGTTAAAACTGTGAATATGGTAACATTGGTACCCAGTACATGACTTGCTGAAATACTATATTGTTAGTCAAGCGTGTGTGCTTGTGTGGCTTCATAGCCACGCGCTTTGTGGTCACTAATGCTCAAAACTGCTGTACATTCGTTGGTTAATAGCGAGATATGCACACAGATGTCATGCTCAATGGCAGATTGGCGGGGGTTCGAGTTCGAATCACCTCCGCCTCCCGTTGAGACAAGGGTATTTTTCCCAAACGTACGCATTTAAATAAAAAATATAATTTTAAAAAGGGATTTGTGTTTGCTTAAACGTCAAAGTACGATACTGGTAGCCATGGCTACTAGGCCAGAATTTAGGCACCAGTGGCCATGCGTAATAAGGCTATCAAATAGCAAACAAATACTTTGATTTATTTATCTTTTTCTTTTTATTTGTACGATTTATTGAAAAGAAGGAAAATACCGGTCTATATGTAATTCAAAGCTTACGAAAACAAAGGAAAAAACATACAAAAATAAAGGAACTTGTAATTATCAAGATACAATGTCCGCCAGAAGGCAGGTATTTTCACCTATATTAGGTAAACTCAAAGTTTAATAAAAAAAGCGACATCAGATTCATTAATTTATTCCAAAAATTTGTTTTAAATATTTTTTTTAACACAATAGAAAAATAAGGCATTTGAGGGTTAAATTGATTAGCGGAGGGCGGCGCTCAGACTGTTGCATGAGGGCATAAGCTATCAACAAACAAGCTAAGATTTAAGGAAATGATTTTCATATTTTTAATAAATTAAGTGTATCACAGATTTCTGCTCTTGAATTGAAACTCCTTCAGCGAAATTAACGAATGGTCTTTAAGCCAGTATATAGTATACGCTATACACTTTAACTTACCTTTATTTTCAAAGAAGTTCCATTATAAATAAATTCCATATACATTCGTACCATTTTCTAAGAACTTTGTTTATTCTTAGTTTTTGAGTTAAATTTAATAAATTTATAGTTTAAAAAACTAAAACCTAGCTATTATAATTTCCATTCGTACTGTCGTCAGGTATGTAACTTGAGAATAAAATTGCTGCATCTTTTAGGCGCATCAATATTACATAGTTACATCCCGAGCTAATAAAAGGGAGGTAAAAATTTAGAAAAAATATATGAGTAAATTAGAATAACACCGGAAAAAATCAAATTCATGTTTTTTTGTAGTCTCTTGTCTTTGGTAAATATTTCTCTATGACAAAGTCCAATATTAGCAAAATTATTTCTTGTTCTGCAATACCAGGTTCCGCATTTCTCTTACACTTTTCTGATATAATTGCAAGTTTTCAATGCAATCGCTTGAGCCATTTTCTTTGTAGTGTCGCCGCTGTGTGTGCGGCGGTGGGCANTCTACAGAAATAAGCCAGCAACTATTCCAGCTTTGGAAGACAACATTTCCGAAGAAATTCGGGCTATTCCGGCCGAAATGCTCGAAAAAGTTGCCCAAAATTGGACTTTCCGAATGGACCACCTAAGACGCAGCCGCGGTCAACATTTAAATGAAATTATCTTCAAAAAGTAAATGTCATGGACCAATCTAACGTTTCAAATAAAGAACCGATGAGATTTTGCAAATTTTATGCGTTTTTTTTAAAAAAAAAGGTATCAAGCTCTTAAAAAATCACCCGTTAGTTTAAGCAAAGATAATTTGAATGAGCTGCATTTGCAGCGAATTGCAATCGCTGGGCGCTGAAATGTATGCGCGCCCTTGCGCTGGGGATATGAGCCGGGGCAATGACGGTTGCTGCGATTTTTCGTCGCCATCGATGACATCACTAACGTTGTGCTTTGGTACCTGTAAAGAGAGCAAAAAACACTTGTTATGAGAAAGCAAACGAGACAGTAAATATGTGAATATCTGGTTGTATAAATCGATGGTTCTCTGCAATAACTACACAACTCAAAATTAAAAAAAAAAATTCTTAATACAGTTCAGTAGCTCATGTTTCACATACTTGTCTAATCCATGACTAAGCCGTACTACTTACTGAAGTAATGCTTACTACTTACAGTAGTAGAAGATTTTATTTTTTGAGTTTTGTATTGTGTCGTTAATGCAGAGGACCATAGAAATGAACAGTATTAGAGAAACTGTAGTTAAATACTCATATGGGGAGGCCCCGTCTTCCGCTAAGCGCTTTAACCCATTTGCGCTCTATGTACTATATAAACGTTTACTATTATTATTAAAACGAAATTGCTTTAATAAGTTTTCACCTACTGGTATTAATTTCACTTCAGATAGAATAGAAGATAAATAGGTATAACTGGGGATACCGGATTTGGACACTTACAAATCGACTTTTCACATTAGATTTGATCCACATGAACAGCTGTGATTATTTTTTTTTTTTGAATTATTGCACTTTGCCCTAAAATATCTGCTATTATGAGTAGAAAAAGAGTAAATTAATAAAATTATTAACAGTGAGTATAAGGCTTTGTTATTTGATGGATTTATACAGCTATTTCTTTAGCTGTCGTTTTTTTAGTACAACGGGACATCTATACTAATATATAAAATTTTTTTGAAAGCCGGTTTTTTCTGTTCGAAAGCTTGAGAACAGCCGTAACGATTTTTCGAAGTTTTGGACACCTATTTCCGACATTCCGAGCATGGTTATAGACTTAAAATAATATGTATATTTGAAAAGAGAAGTTTTCTCGTAGGTGAGAATAGTCTTGCAATTACGTATAACGATAAAATGTTAAAAATCTGGCCTATGTGTGACATGATGATTCAGAGTTTTTGTCAAAAACGTCAGGTAGTTTCTGAAGCAATTTTCTAGAACCGCACATATATTTATTTCTTAACATTTCGATTATATTTTGCTGCTAAAACTGGGTGATAGCAAGTTATGAAGGTTATTACTAAGTCTTTGACATATCTTGTGGAAAAATCATTGGAAGCTCTTGGGATCATCTTGGATATATGTGAGGTGTTTATATTCGTAGTAAGAAATGGTGGTGGGTTATGAATCTCCACGCACATGCTTGATATGAGTATATATAACCGGTGGAGTCGACATGTTTTGTCGAGCGAAGATTATTTTCGACCAATTAGCTATTAGAAGACACATTGTTCGAATAAAGCTACCCATCCGGTTCTATTGTAGCAGATCCAAACTCAAGGCATAACGGACATAACCCAGGCTAGTTGCCTAAGCTGTGTTTTGTGTCATAAGGTTATAATATGGCAATGTACAGGATGCAAAAGAACGTTATGCCCTGCCAAGTAATATTTTAAAAATTAACACATATAAATGCCCGCTGTACTAAAAAAAGTACACTCCCAAAAGTTAACTTTTGAGCTTTTTTCGTTAATTTTAGTTCCTTAGTTTTTTTAAAATGGCTTTTATGATCACATATATAAAATTCCAACCGTTTTTGTTTGGGCGTAAATGGGTTAAGATACGTATGTTGCAAGTTAAAACCACCCTTGTAAAAATCTTTGTTGCGAATTACATAAGCATTTGAGATAAACCTCTTATCATCCACAGTTTTGCTTTATCCAATATTTCCATATTGCTCAGAACCTCTCGAATAATCATGAAAAAACTTCCTTTGCAGATTTTGATGAAAAATCGGTATATTACAGTATATCCACATCATACTTGGTAACGTAAGGCATTTATTATCTAAAATAGTCACACAGCAAGCCAAGTTTTGAACTTTGCGCTCGAATGCATTGAAAATGGAAACGGGGTGCTGTAAAATTAACTCCATGTGGGCGATGAAGTGCAATGAAGAAGCAACGAGGCAAAAAATGCAACCTGGCAGTGACTGTGGGACTGTTGCACTCCAAAGAACAACCACATGAGGCAAAAAGTTGCTGCGGTGTATAAAGCTACAAAACAAACAGATACCAGAAGTATACTATTGGGAGCTCCCAAAGATTGAAAAGCCAAGAAACTCCTCTGCCCATGGTACAACCTGGTAAAGGTCACCAGCAAGGTTTGCTTCGGAATCAGGAAAGCCGAAATGAGTGTCTTTTTAGGGGAAGTTAGTAGAGTATGACCCGGGGGTATCGACGGAGAAGGTGAGCGAAATAGTAGTGAAAGCGGTTAGTTGTTACGGTTTACAACTAGGAAAAAGGTACTCAAATTAAGACTTTTAGTCTGAAATAAAATCTTTCTGTCAGCGGTTCGGGGTTGTGCAAAATGAATACCTTTGGGCATAGCTCAATCTTAAGCAAAATTCCGACAGCAAATAGATCAGCGGACTACATGGTATAGAACACAGATTTCCAATTGTATCCAAGGGTGAGGTTCCCAATCTAGCGTTACTAGGAAAGATAGTGATGTTATTTACGCAGATAGTCAGCAGTATTCTTGGTTTTATCGTCGTAAGAGAGAGCTTTGCTCGGCAAGTCTTTCAAAGACACTTCCAAAAAAAAACAGACCTCTTTAAAACTTATACCCGATACGTATATCGAATTCCTAAACTAAACTTCTTAGTGCAAATTTCGGATATGCAGGTGGTGCACGAAATGGCATATTTTGTCTGTTATCATACAATTAATCCAGCAATTGCATCATCATACAATTAATCCAGCAATTGCAGTCAAAATCTTTTATAGGGCTACCAATTGCACGTTGCGTTACCCAATATAAATCATAACTTCTAGAAAATATTGCACTTTTCAACATATTCATAGATACTCTATGGTTTTTGCAAAGGAGACAGGACAATAGCAGCAGTCTGCTTCCTAATACTAAAGATAAAGTAGCTTGCCGCTTGCACACCTGGCTTTGAATTCAATTTAGAGCACCGCCACCCGCATTGTGAATAGGAAAATGGCAATAAAATCGAATCTACGCACATTTCGTTTAAATTAAATTCTTTTTTACATCTAGAGGGACAAGGCAATCAGTGAAACCGATTTTCGGTAAGGAGAAAGGGTGTTCTATGCCATTGTTCCAATGTTTCGTAGTTTCCGACGCAGAGGTTTGCAAAAAGTAGATAGGTATGTGCATCAAAAAATGTTCGATTGCATTTGTAATTTAGTTTGCCCGTTTGTTTGTTTGTCGACGAGTGAAATGAAAATCCCTTCAGCACTAGAAGCATTAAACTAGTTTTATCATTTTAATATAGAATTGTGAATCAGTTTCTTTGCCTCATGGCGGAATATGAACCAACTGGTTTCCAGCTAACCGCCGATCTGGGTGTGAATTTATTTCCGAACGCTTTTCGGTGTACTTCAATGTGGACTTAGTGTATACTTTCGTACATATGTGTAAGTAAATATAAATGGAACTGCAATATTCACTTGTCACACACACGTTCTCATATCCTTACCGATAGGTGTATCTCAATCCAGACCTGCCGCATCTACTGATGCACTCTTTGCTAATTTAGAACAATGGCGAAAGCGTTGAATGGATGGGACCGATGAACGACATAAAACTATAGTGTCAGGCGCTCGGGGGGGTTTAACTACCAAGAACTACAACGTCAGCAAAATAAGAAGAATAACACAAACTGAAAATCGGCCCAACTGCCTCCCTATTGGTTCACTTTTCCGCACCAGCGTTCACAATTCACAAAATCCCAATTGATTTTCACGCTAATATAATGGGCAAAGAAAGCATAACTCGGTGCCATCTGGTATGAATATGTATGTATGCACAAATAACCACAATAGACACAAATAAAAAAAAATTATGCCGCCAAAGCTATTCCAGTGTATTATGACCCAATTCATCTCAACTCAAAACTCCTACCATGCCTCCATGCGAGCCACAGGTTACCACCAGCGACAAAGACACAA
Organism: Rhagoletis zephyria; assembly: GCF_001687245.7. Classification (NCBI taxonomy): domain Eukaryota; kingdom Metazoa; phylum Arthropoda; class Insecta; order Diptera; family Tephritidae; genus Rhagoletis; species Rhagoletis zephyria. The sequence goes on from NW_016157501.1 coordinate 11,192, forward strand.
AGTTCGCTTCTGGATATTATAACGGGTGATTTTTTAAGAGCTTGATAACTTTTTTTTTAAAAAAAACGCATAAAATTTGCAAAATCTCATCGGTTCTTTATTTGAAACGTTAGATTGGTCCATGACATTTACTTTTTGAAGATAATTTCATTTAAATGTTGACCGCGGCTGCGTCTTAGGTGGTCCATTCGGAAAGTCCAATTTTGGGCAACTTTTTCGAGCATTTCGGCCGGAATAGCCCGAATTTCTTCGGAAANCATCTTTCTCTTTGACACCATGTCTGAAATCCCACGTGATCTGTCAAATACTAATGCATGAAAATCCTAACCTCAAAAAAATCACCCCTTACAAACAAAAATATAAACATACAAACCTTGTAGTCGTATAGTATAGTTGTATAGTCGTATAGTCGTAGTCGTATAGGCGCCAAATTCGGCCTTAGACAGATGAAGGTTTGTCAGGTTGAGATGCCACGTGTACAAGTTAATCATGGCATCCGATAGCTTCTACTTGTTGCTACTGTGCAGGTTTAAGTTACCTATCCGCAGACATCCACATCACTTCACGTTGTGGGTAAAGATAAAAGTCACAAAAATAGAGAAAAAATGGAGGAAGGCATCGAGTTAGATGAGAAATGACAGGCAATTACGCCAATTACGACGTCGACTTTTGTACTACTGTTACCGCTGTTCTTTTGTATTACAAACAAATCGAATAGTAATTTAAGTGCAGATGCATTACCTTCATTGTGATACCAGCCAGCGAACAGCTCCGGATAAACTTTCACAATGCATTCGATATTGATTTCACGTTCAACGGGTGCGCCTAGCAATTGATTGGCAGCCTTAAGTGACGGTGGAACTGTGAAGAAAAACCAAAAATCAGAGAAGCGTTACTAGAAGCAACATTTAAAGCAAGCAATATTTAAAGAACTTCAGACAATATTTCATATTCGTCTTAAACTTCGGAACGCTGAGAAAAATAACACTGTGGGGAAAATCGCAAGTTTTGAAATGACACAAAAAAAAACGACGAATAACGTGAATTAAACTTTGAGTCGTAGGTTACGAATCTGGTTTTCTGGATCAGGTAATTTTCCCAAGATATTTAAATTTTTATGAGAAAACAAATCAAATTTTAAGAGGCTAAACACTAAAAAATTAACAGATTTTTGGTAAGTTATATTCATTTGTATTAAAGTCTGTTCTTTTACAAAACATTCACAAAATGAGTAACATCTTACATGATAAAGTTCGAATATTTTATATTCACAATGCAAAATTAGAAATATCTTGTGAAAATAACCTGATCTAGAAAAACGGTGTACATATCCGTAACCTACGACTCAAAATGAAGTTTATGTGTTTCGGCGTTTTTTTCATTTTAGCGTTCCCGCAGAGTAGTAAAACCACGATATTGTCAATAATAAATGTATTTGTATGTAGGTACATATACATATGTATCGATAGCTTTTTGGGGTAATAAATCGCTAAATCAAATAAAAAGTGTGCGGAATAAATGATCTAAAAATAAATCACTTACGTTCTATCGGAATCACCTTGCACATTTTAATTACTTTCTATGAGTGCCTAAAGTAAATATTTGTGTATATTCTTCAAACCGGTGTATTTTAAAAAGTTTTTGTGGTGCCTTTTCAAATGCTTGATGTTCCAGACGAAAATAAGAAGCAGAAAGTACGAGTACCCGTGTTGTTTCCATTGCAGTTCTAACAACGCAATCGAATGCAAGGAATTCTACAGAGAGACATTTTTGTTATACATCGAATTACCGTGGGAGACTAACATATTTCATTACTAGCGTCGAAAAGTAGCAACGCAAATACGTACGATCTTCAAGTATTTTTCAATTTCCAGTTCCCCAAAAAATGGTGCTTACCAAGTTATTAATTGATTATTATATTTCGGGCTTTTCGGACTATTTCGGAATTTTCGAGAATTTTGGGATTCTCGGGACTATATCAGGATCTTTGAGACTACTTCCGGATTTTCGGGACTATTCCAGAGCTTGGCTTTATGTATCTGTCGATCTTGATATCGATATATTTATCGATTTTGAAGTCGTTATATCGATTTTGTTATCGATATATTTATCGTTATTTTTATTCATATATTATCAATATATTTATCGATATATATAATTATTATTGGCGATATATGTATCGATGTTGTAATCGATATATTTAGTGGTATATTTATCGATATATATGCATATCAGGTCTCGAAGAAATCGATATATTCCCTAGAGTCCTAAAAATCTCGAAGCAATCTTGAAATCCCGACAAAGTCCCGAGAATCACGAAGCAGTCTCGAAAATCACGAAATGGTCGCAAAAATCCCCATATAGTCTCGAGAATCCCAAAAATCCCTAAGAAGTGTCAAAAATTACGAAACATAATAATTAATTGCAAACTTGGTACGAATCATTTTTCGTAGAACTGGAAGTTGGAAAGCACTTGAAAATCGTATTTGCGTTGCATTAAAAAGTATTATTTAGTTGAAAAATCACGAATAAAATTTAATTGTCCTACAAAAAATGGATCTAATATAAACCAGTCCTCTTATAAAAATCAGTATGTAGAATTGATAAACTTGGGCAATCGCCTTAGCTTTATACCCGCTATATCGCCCAGGTCTCTTCAGGTTCCAGTATCTATGAACCTGATACTCACAAGTCATTGAATGGTATCTTGAGTCTCTCCACGCGCCTCCCTAGAGTGAGATGACCCGCCAGCAGCTCCATAGCCAAGGAAATTTCTCATATCCACAGCACAAGGAGCTCCTTCGATCTTTTCAAAGCCCCATACTGGTCATATGATTTTTGTGGTCTTGCAGGTTTCTAATTGTGTCCATTTTTCACCTGCTTAACAGAAGAATACTTGTATATTGAGCTAGCGGGCAACGAACGGCATGTCCAACCTCTTCCAGGATGGCGAATTAAGAAGGGAAGTGTCCTTACTGGCTAGCCCGTCATCTTATTTCATATTAAACGTAAATATAAAAGTTTTAAGGATATATTGTGAAAAGGGTAAATACTTAGCATGTACAAAAAATTACAATTTAATTTTCCATTGTTTGTTTATTCGTCCTGGTGAAGGTTGAAGCTGAGGCTGGCTTATTTTTGTACCAAAATTGACTTTTTATGTCATTGTTCTTAAATGTCTCCTGCATTGATGTGAGATGATGAAGACCATTTTAGAATATCGCTACAAAATATACCGTAGTGACCACAATTATAAATATGTTTGTTTGTATATCGTTGCCATGACATTTTCTCAGCCACTCAGTGGTCCTCAAATGCCAACTTAACATATATACCAGAGATGTGCATGCGGTGGGCCGCAATTATTGGACACTCAATCAATACTCCTTTTTTCATTACGCGTACAACTAAAAAGAAAGCACACATCGCACACCTAGATCTAAAGTGCTATCAACTAAAAAAAATTCTGGGCGATTTTTGCATAAATCAATTCATAGGACGGACTCCATCCAATTAACAGAATTATTTTTTCTCTTCATGATTATATACATTAACTAAGAAACTACTGTTATACCCGTTTTTGTACTAATTGCGTTGAGTCTGTACGATCCACAAGCAATTAAATTTCCCTCTCGGGATTTTGAGTTAGCTCACTTTACATCTAGGTGTGCGATATGTGTGATCTCCACAGCAAAGCGTTCAAACACCGCCATCGATAAATACGTAACAATAACAAGTAAAGAAGTATAAGTTCGGGCGAAACCGAACTTGATATACCCGGCGCAGGTATCAAATATCGTCGTTTCAACTTTCTCTAAACTACATTTGCATGATAAGCAAGGGTGTTTTTCACGATTTCATATTTTTTCGATAATATGCTGAATTAGAGGTTATGAAGTAATTGAACCAAGTTTGGTAGAAATCTATAAAATGGTTTCCGGGATACACCTTTTAGTCATAAAGTGGGCGGTGCCACGCCCTATTCCTAAAAGTCTATAGCTGTCTTTTTTATTGTTTATTAACTTGGAGTAAGTTAGCGTCCTCAGTTATTAAAATATCGGAGTCTAGGATGTCTGAAATTTACCGTTTTAAGGGGAGTGGGTGTAATTTTAGTCCGATTTGAATAATTTTCAACGCTTTTCTTCACTGTACTAATCTTATTAAGTGGACCGATTTTGGTACAAATTGATGAATAAGAGATAAGATTATCCAAAAATGTATAACAATCTAATTTTGTTCTAAGTGGTTATTGTTAAGGTTGATTTTGATTCAATTAACTGTAGTATGTATGCATGTAGTTTATATAAATTACCGTTATATCGGAGGCGGGCGTGGTTATTACCCGATTTCAAAGATTTTCAACTAATTTCTTAGCTAGGCCCTGGGCAAGGCTCGTACCGAGTTTGAGAAGGATTTATGTACCGACTACTGAGATACAGCATTTCATCATAAGTGGGCTGGGTAACGCCTATTTCCAAAAATTTCATAATAATACTATTTTCTACCAAAATTCGACTTCGCATCCTAATTTTCAACAATTTGTATCCAATATTTACTGAAATATCGTAGTTTTTGATTTTTTCGAAAATACCGTTATATGGGAAGTGGGCGTGGTTACAGTCCGATTTCGCCCATTTTCAATACCAACCTACCTTGGGTAAAGCGAAGCCTACATACGGAATTTCGTTGAGATATCTAAATTTTTTCTCAAGTTATCGTGTACACGGACGGATGGACAGACGGGCGGACAGATGGACAGACAGACATGGCTTAATGGACTTCTCTATTCATTCTGAGCATTTATGTATAAATCTATATATATCTCCATCTCGATTCGTTTTGGCTGTTACAAACAACCGTTATGTGAACAAAGTTAATATATCCTTGTGCACAAGTGCGCTCAGGTATAAACATTTTTTAAATCCAAAAACTCGATTTGAACTCGCGGCTGACGGTGTTAGAGTATAAGCTCTTCTCGCGGGGCTAGTTTCTTATTATACGAGGAGTGCGCGTTACATTTCAGCTTTCACATGCTAAATGTGAGAAAATTGTATGACAACGAAGCTCCCATGCCGCAAGTTTTAACTGTCCCACTCTGCAGCCGCTTTGCAGTAGTGCAGAGACAATTCTAAAAATGGTAAGTCGGGACTAGCGGTTACTCTGGTATTCATAAAACAGTCTCTAGTCCGGAGTAGCTCCGGAAGCTACTCGGCTTTCACATACAAGTCGTGTGTGCGCAGCTAACAAACTGTTGCGACGCTAGCAGAGAATTAGTTTGCGCCCTGCAGCAATAAGGCGGCCAATTTTTCGTAAAGGACTAGTAAATACTTCACTGGTTAAAATTTGACTGGTCAGAATTGGACATTTGCTTGCATCGGAAATGTCAGCCTTCGACTAGTCCCCAAGGAACCGGCCTAGAGATAGACGAAAAGTACAGTTTGGCAGTGACAGGGTGGTGTTGTCTTGCAATTCAATAAAATAAATTTAAAGAACACACATTTACATGCGTGGCTGTAGCTCAGTGCGCAGAGATGCTTGCCACTATTTGTTAGCTTTCAGGAGGGTTCGGGTTCAAATGCCGTCAGAAACAACATGGTTATAAAATGATAAAATTTATTTTTTTTGTGTTTCCGAATTATGAAAAAGCATCTGCGAAGTGCAGAACACAATCTTACTCCAACGAAAAAAATCTCCAAAATTAGACTAGTCCAGGACTATGTTACGGTCAGTGTTGATTGGACCGGTCATTTTCCAATGACACGCCAATTCTAAAAATGGCAGGGGAATTATGAGGGACTAGTGCTGGTAACAATAGGGACTAACTGAGGGCTAACCTAGGGTGGTCAGAATTGCTGCAGGGCGTTTACTAGTGTACGCTTCTAACACAAAAATGTTGCGCTGGTATTGGTAGCTCTGTCGACGCTGTTCACCACTGCTCTTTTCACTAATAGTCACAGTTAGAAATAGTGCACTAAATTCTGAGTGCACTAGGCATTTCACTAGCAGTAAAAATATTGGAAGAAATTATATTTTTTACTATTTATTAGAAGTTTAGTGATAGTGCAAAACTTCTTCACTACCACTAGAAAACTTTAGTGATAGTGCTATTCTGTTTCACTATAATTACATTTAGTGGTAATGAATGAATTCACACTACCTCAAATAGTGCAAAGTTGAAATAGTCACTACATAAGCTGCAATAAAAATATTTTCACTAAACTTTAAAAAATTAATTCTTATAAAACTGCTCAATCCGAAATTTCATATGCCGCATATAAATAGTACGTATGTACAAACGTAACACCATCAGTTGAAATCGACTGGGCCGATCTGGTTAATCCTCTTCTTGGCGGGTTCGTGAATAACAACATAAGGTTTTAGAAAATCTCCTCACCAGGTGGCGGTGGAGTTATTATAACAAATCTTATAATTTGGGTCATATTTGGAATGGGTAGTGGTAACGAAGAATATATATGTATGTAAATACGACAGCAAAAAAATTATGAAATAAACTGTTAACCTAGTTTTCCAACTCAATGAAAAGTTTCTGTGCTCCACTAAGGATTATTGTTAGATTTTTTTTCTATCAATTTTAGTGAAAAAAAATTAAAAATGAAGAAACTTTTTGCTCAATATTCGATTGTTAATTTTAGTGGAACTTTTTTATTTCAATATCACTATTGTATACATAGTGAGGCAGATATTTTGCAACTCACCACTAAACATCAAGAATATTAGTGAACAATTTCGCACTATCATTAGCTACTAGTGTAAACTGAAAATTTAGTGCACTACCCCCAAATCTCTTAATAGTGACTTTTCGTGCTGAACATCGGTTTTTTGACTAGTTGGTATTCAGTAAGTTGTCTCACGTCTCTAGACTCAAAAAATAGTCGCTAATTTGTCAGCTCGCTTTGAGCAGGTCACAAAAAGAATTATATGGAGGAAATGATAGTTGCTTCCTATTTTTTATTTAATAAAACGCGAAAGTAAAGAGAGGAATATTTGTTTAAAAACAATTTCATTAGGAAATAAACCTAAATATTTTAATAGTAACAACATTCAATAAAAAAAAACTTGTTTTAAAAATATTAAAACCTACAGATTATGTAAAAAAATTAAAAACTAAAAAATGTAAAAAAATAAAATTAATTAAAAAAAAAATGCCGCTTCTCAAGGACTCGAACTCGGATATATCGAGTGGCACTCTAGTCATTTGCTCACTCGGCTATTGCATCTGTTGAAACAACGCGAGCAAAATGACATTCATACATACTATCAGTTGATTGTCTCTGTTTGTTTTCACCACACATTTTTGCGACTCTCCTTTACTGAATAACCAAACCATCTCTATTGAGACTTAAGTCACAAAAAGGGTCACTAATTGATAGTCTCAAATTTAGTTACTTGAGGTGAGATTGACTTACCGAATACCAGCATTAAATTCACGAAAATAGTAGCGCATGCTGTCCTCTGATATGTACGAATTATATGTACTAGTTATATGTATGTTTCTCCCTATTTTATGAACTCGGCACGAACGAATACTTTTTCTTTATTATTTGGAATCTAAATAGCTTTCCATTTCCTCCTGTCACTGAGTGTCATCCTTGTTTACCCATTTTTATTACGAGTCGCTTTTGTGGCATCCATCTTTTCAGCGACGGCACATCTGACTTATTCGCTGCTATCGAACTGCTGTTTTGCTTTCTACTATTTATAGGGGATAATTCAATGCTATAAATAAGGCGGATTAAAGCGCTCAGCCGTGCTGCTAGTCTCTTACAATATCGTATATTTTTGTATATACCCGGGTACCCTTCAAAGCGCTGCTGGGAATCTGTATGTAAAAAAAAAATGACTTTTACTGTCGCAGCTTTGTCGAACATTTTTAATGCATCCCGATTAATTTATGCACGAGTTGTAGACAAAGGAAGAGTGCTAGTATCTATGGTTCACATTATGTTTGCATCTTACATGAAGTTTATTCATTTAGGTGTGTGGGTGCAAAGTCGCTTTTAGGGGGACAGTTCACATGTGCGCATACATATCGTTAGCTTAATTCACAAAGGCCCTAACCAACACTTTTTTCGAAACTGCGTTTTTCATAGATTTTGGTGGGATATATGTAAACACACCTTTAATAAAAATTCTTAAAATTTTAGTACCAAACACAACGTACAACAACACATTTTAAAACACCTTACCTGGCTTTTACTGTAAAATAGAAAATTTGTTGGTTAGGGCCTTTGTGAATTAAGGTGACGATATATAGTGCCTAGTCATTCTGGGCAAACTATTTAAAAAGCTTCTCTTGAAAAATAATATAGAATGTGATATAAAACTGCATACGAAAATTTTTTTTTTAATTCAGCTTAAAATTTTGAAAACTTTGTATAAAGCACAACGTTGTATCATTTACATTTGCCGATTTTAGCAATTCTCATGTAAACAACGCTTGAGAAACTTTAAATGCACTGAAATTCACTTATACTTTTTCAAAAATCACAGTTTTTTAAAAGTTTATTTATTAATTCTTTTCAGAGATCATACATCTATTTTTACAATTTAACATATTTAAACGACGTTTCCTGTCGAATAAATAAATATTAAGAGAATGGACTCTTCTAACGGTTTCTTTTATGCTCATATTTAGCTATGTTTACTTTTAGATGAGAATGCGCAATCTTGTACTTTATCATTCTTAGTAATTACATTTCAAGCGAGCAATTTAATCAGCCCGGCAAGTAATCAAGCAGGGATCGTAATCGGTGTAGACTTTTGTTATTTTATTTAAAAGCAATATAACCAGATCGATGGCCGCTGTGGCTGAGTGGTTAGAGGTGCGAACTTCCATTCTGAAGGAAATGGGTGCAATCCCTGGTCCAGATAACATCTAAATTAGAAAAAGTTTTTTTCTAACAGCGGTCGCCCCTCGGCAGGCAATGCCAAACCTCCAGATGTATTTCTACCATGAAAAAGATTATCTTAAAATCTATTTGCCGTTCGTTTTTCGAAATGCAATAAAAAAAGCATGCACTTGATTATTGGCCTGTTAACCTTCTTGACTAAGTCTTTCGGGTGCCATGGCGTATGAGTTACCATTAACATTTAGTCCTGTTGAAAAAATTCAAGTCACTCTAAATTTAATTAAATATTCTTACGCTTCCAAAGAGAAAAAAATGCATCGCTTACTAAAAATGTTTAATTTTATTAGTAGAAATTGAGTTGTGGGTAAAAATTGAGTTATACGAGATCAGCAAGTTTAGGAGGCATTCTAGGGTAAAAGGTCTGAAAATTATTAATTCAGCTAGGTGTCACACTTTGGAATCTAGTATTAAATATTAAATAAAAGGTTTATAAAAAAATACATTTTTGGCTGTTTTTAGGACTCGGCAAGGTAGACAATTTTTATAACCCTACACAGAGAAAGAAGCACCTAAAAAAATGGAACAAAACTAATAAGATAAAATTAGTTTAAGAAGATATTCCTCTTGCTTCCAGAGGGCAAATCTCTTTAATAAAACCAAAACTACATCTTTTGGGTTTTATAAGATTGTCTAATTAAATGCTAAACTATGAAATTGAAAAAAAAAGTCAACGCCGACCTGTCCTCGAACCTGTAACCTTCTGAACAACAGTTTACACCTCTACCTACTCGACTACGATGGTCGCCTTACTCCCAGTATTCTATTGATTATGGATTTGAATCCACGACCCAAAAGACGGCAGTAATACTCGCATCCGTTAGGCTAGAACATCTATTGAGAAGACATGGAAAATATACAATTCTCAATTCATTGTCTATTTTATTGAAAATAAAATCAAGAAGAATAATCTCATAAAATTAAGAAGAAGTCTATTTGGAATTTTATCCGTTTGTTTCATCTGTTTTGCCCCTTAGCTCAGAAACTTTTCATAAAGAAAATCCTTTTTATGCGTCATATTTTTCTCTGTGTAAAATACTCCAAAGTAAGGTGTCAAACTAAGGGGATAAAAACTTATCTTCACGACCCAGTCCAATGTACATAAAGTAGATATATGTATATTTGTACATTTACAAAGGTATGTACATATGCATCCAGATTATTATTATGAAAGGCGATTGTTTCCTTCTACATAGATGACTGAAAATAAATGACCAACGCGAGGAGGCTTATCCACATATGTAATATTCATATGTATGTATGTACAAATGCCCATATATGAAAGCTCGAAGAATATGTGTGTAGGTATATTTCAATGTTTGCAAATACATACATACATACGTACATATGTATATTAAGATTTAGTGAATGCATAGTGCATAATTACGAATTGTTTGTTACAAACCACTCACCACTCAACATATGTACATACAAGTGTAAGTTTATTTAAATGCCAGAATGAAATAGAATGCAACTGATGCTTCCGACCGACAAGAGTGCAAACAACATTGCTGGCCAACAGTGGAAAAACAAAGGCACCAGGAACAATGACGTGTGCGGCCAGCGTGTTAGTTCAGACTGAGCATAAATATGCAGCCCACATACATAAATAATAAGCCCAACATATGTGCATGTATCTACACATCTAGTAGGTACCCTTCTTGTGCACTAAGCTCAGCTCGCCACACTAAACTTACACAGCCCCACAAACAAGACGAAACACTGCAAAAACCGCGACTAATACGGGACTACTCCGGGAGCAATCGCAAAGGAACATGCGACTTATACCACTACTGATCTCTTTATATGGAATGAATTGTTCGAGCATATCCTATGACTAGTCACTTTTAAAAAATAAAATTCGAACCAGGGTTCTCAGGTCTTTTAGCGAATACTCTCTCTATGTGCCAAGCCGGCACATAAAAAGTGCGTACATAACATTAAATCGATAATTGTACCCATTAGAGATGAGTTGGGGACTAAGCGATTTCCAATTATACCCGCAAGGGATGAGTCGAAACTAATTGATCTTCAATAATACTCGTATGAGACTAGTTGCGACTAATTAATGCCCAATTGTACCCGATTGAGAGTAATCTCGGAATACTCTCTTTAGAGTACAATTTTTTGCAGAGCACAATACATATGTAGTTGCATATGCAGGGGGAGCGAAATCTCCGCTTCTTTCAGTTGCCCCCATTTTAAAAGGAGCGGACTATTAACGCTTTAATGACAGAAAAATTCAAGAAAACTAAACAATTATATTACGTTCTCATGGAGCCATAAACTCGAGTTTATGGGCTATTTTGAAGTTTTTCATTAAACACTACTCATAAACTCGGAATTTTCATTAAACTCGCCTTAAACATTACTTTTATTTAAAATCAGTAAACAATTTTTGGCGCTGAAATATTTTTCTAAGTATTTGCCCGAGCTCCTCCTCTACCTCCTTTGACGAGTGAGCTCTTTTGTTGTGACACAAATGGAGGCTCCTACATTTTTGCGCTGAATTCAAATGGCAAATGGTTTTATGAGAAGCTTTTTAAAGACAGAAATACACTCATAAGTTTTGCCATTGCATGCTGGAGTGCGAATGATATTTTGGTTTCTACACCTGTAATCACTGTGCGACGGCGGACGCAGTAAGTACATTAGGATGCTCCAAAAATGCATAGTAAAAAGTAAAGTCTGAATTTCTATGCTCTCATCCCCATCGAATGTTCTATATAAAAAAAAAAATATACCCATAAAAAAATCTTTAGTATTAAAAAATGGTTAAACAAACAATTGGGTATTGTTGGAGTCTCATGAAAAGAACCAGAATTTCCGATCGAAAAATATTAATTTTCAAGAATTCCATATCTACCGTTTGGAACCCCCAAACTTAGAAAATATTCCAAATGTTAGTCAGCGTTATAAGAGATCCGAGTGCCAGTGAGTGGCAGTCTGGCATAGTACATGTTTTTAGTTTCTTAATTACAAAAAAAATAAAAACTTTACCTCACATCTACAGGTAAAGTCTTTAATTTGACCTCTCAGTTTTGAAATTACCTTTCAAAAGTATTCCCAAACTAAAATCTTATTAAATCTGTTTCGTGTGATACACATGTATTTCAATTAACTGAAGAACTAATTTGAATTTGATTGTTCGAACAAATGGCAGCCCTCCTAAGTAAATGAGTATTTTGAGTGTATCTTTTTAAACAAGTAACAACCACCTTCAAACATTCCAAAAGGTCAAACTAAAGATTTGTTAGGGTTAGGTTAGGTTGTTGTGGCAGACCCCACCAAGGGGCCTCACTTAAACATTAATTGGATTGTCCATTGTGCTACCACATTCACACAAGTTCTTTGAAAGGCAACTAAAATCTGTGTTAGAAGTTAAGAGAAGCGCTGGGTGCTCAGAACAAAGTTCCGCAGGCAGCTGATGTCCACTTCGGATAGCTTTTCAGGAGTGTTGAAGAAATGAGCACCGAGGTGTTTAAACCTTAGTCTTGCGAATGCCGGGCAGCTGAGAAGGAAGTGTGGAGATGATTCCACCTCATCTTCCAAACAGCTGCGGCTGTAGGGATCTGTGACGATGTTAAGTCGCACCGCGTGGGTTCCTAAAGGACCATGTCCGGTCAGTACACCTGTGAGGATTGAGAGGTGGAGCTTAGCCAGCTGCAGAAGCTCCCTTGATCGCTCGCGGTCAAAGACCGGTCAGAAGGACCTTGCAACTTTGCATTTCGGGGTTTTTTCCCAGCGCTCGCTGAGCCGACTGTGAGCCCATCTGTCCAGAAGCAGGCCACAGGTTGCCAACGGAACTCCTACGCCCTCCCTATCCGAGGAAATGGCCTCGAGGGTGCCCTGTCTAGCCAATTCATCAGCCCTGCAGTTTCCAGTGATGTAGTGTATAAATTGCTTTTAAATTAATTAAGTTTCCTGCAGGGAATTGATATAAGTTAGATAAATTAGTTTTGGATACTTTTATTATTTAGTTAGTAACTAATTTTGCCTTATAAAGAATTAATATTTTCAAGATTTTTTTTTGTTTTTTAACCAGTGAGCATATGCTTAGCACATCTGAGATCACATTCTAATTTATTTCAATAGTGGACCTCATCATTAAATACTATGAGACATGGAATTAAAAAATTACCAGGTAAACATCACTCATACGCCACGTTGACTGCAAGTGTTTTTCTAGTCATTGCAAATGTTAATAGTAGCAGAAAAGTTAAAAACATTTAGGTAAACCTTAGAAGTGAGTTGCTCGTATGAAAAAACCTCTGCATACATAAGTCTTCTTACAGCCCATACTTATGTACGAAATCTTGTTTGTATTTTTTATTGTCAAAAAGGTATAATAAGTAGATACAAATTTTACGTTGTTTGGCCGAAGCGACGATTTTTTCTGGGTAATTTTACAATTTTTCAGCGAAAGCTGTCGGCAACGCTGCTGACAGTTCATTCTGCAGGGGAAAAGGCACTGGAGTGTGTATGTACATATGTACATATTGTCGCCCGTATGCCAGAAACATGAATGTGTAAAACTTAAAATTTTGGGAAATCAAGTTTGAAAGTTTTTTTTTTACGAGACTTAACTCTACATTTATGCAACTCAAATTGTAAAATATGTGGTTTCCATGTACACATGATATTCTGGCTTTTGGTATAACATCAAGTCAACCCCATAACTCAGAACTGATAAATTTGCACATTAATGCTTCTCGCATAAGAGTGACGATATATTCAATTTGTTGTGTCAACCACATACTGCACCAAGAATGATAGATTTTTCTCAACATGATGATACTGGACATGAGTGTGAAGGGATTCTTTGTCTTTCGTTTATATAAACATTTGTCGGCCGCTGTGCTGTAGTGTAGTGTGTTGAAGTAGAAGTGTGCGCTTCCACGCTGCAGGGCCTGGGTTCAAGCCCTGGTCAAAGCAACTCCGGGAAAAAAATATAAGGGATCATCCCTTACACTCGTAAAAGTCTCGTAAACCTCGTATAGCTCGTAAATTTCGAGTCTCGTGAAAGAACTGTCAAAATTTGTATGGAGCTCTATTTACGAGCCCCTCGTAAATTTACGAAGCAAATTTTATGCGCAAATGACCTCGCCATACAAAAATTAATTGTCTTAAAGTATGTTCACTTCGTATGGAAGAACCTGCGTAAAAAAAAATCCAAAAATCAACGAGATTTTCAAGCAACTTCAAACCTACACTTTGTTATACGAAAACTAAAGGAGCTATAAAACTGCGTACTTAGAAGTTTTGTAAAAAAATCGTAATAGAAAGTTGCAAATTAGTGGCAACAGTGGTGGCCTGGGTAGGCCATTTACCATGGCAAATTAAGTTTTTTTGTAAAATCGATTTTTTCCTTGTCCGTTCGCCGGCAATGGTTGTAAAATTCACCGACTCTTTAGTCCGTCGACGGGTATGGTATATTGCCGCCGATTCTAAAAGACTTAACGAAGAAAGAAGATATACACCATTGAAATTCGAAATGGCCTGCGTAGACCACATCACACAACGGAGGGTTAAGGTAACAATATGCGTATACCCGTACTAAGCACTTTTTAAAGATATTGAGATTTATTTGTCGGTCTAGGTGATTACCCTTTGGCCGGTCAATGTAGAAAAACTAATAGAAAAAGTAGCTGCACGCTTTTATCCTGGAAATTCTGCATCACGTAAAAAACTTTCAGACCAACATATAACTGGTTGGTGTGGTCAGGGCGGTAAGTACGTTTCTATGTCAGTAAATGTGGATGTATTCAAAGCAGAAATGAACTATGCAGAAAACATGTGAATAAATATATGCATGCGTGTGAATGCGTATGAATTGGTTAAACCATAGAAAAAACGTAAAAGTTGTTTCGTTAATTTTATGACCGCTTCAGAAATAAAGCTGAATTTAAGAAATGGTGACCATCTCAAACAAATTTCTATTCATAATTTGTTATTGTTGCTGCTAGACCTTGTATGAGAGTTGAAATGAGGAAAATTTAATTGAGCTAGGTAATTTATGTTGATCTCTGTATAAAAGAAAGAGCTTCTCAGAGTACACTGATGTTGAGGGAACTGAGTGTGTGGAAAGGACGCACGTACGAGCATGGATGTATCTTTCCAAACATTCCCGAAAAATCGCTTCTCTTCAAGAAAAACAACATTATGTTTCCAGCAAGGAAACCAAATTTTAACATCGGAGTTTGCAGAGACCATCACTCGGCTCTGCAGGTAGCAGACATAGGCGATATTAACCCACTGCAACTTCTTATGTTCTTATACTCCAGGTGCTAAATCTGAGAGAAATAACTAATTTGTTGCTGCTTTCTTGTTGTCATGTAAGTAATTTCCTTCCTGAATCCGAGGAAAATGAAATATGAAAATCCAAAGAAATTCTCAGTGTTAAAAATTCACGTAAAACCCACAACCGTGTCTACAAGAAAGGCTGGCCTTTTTTTTAATGCAGCCCTTTATAATTGTAAAATTTTTTGACACATTGTTTGAATAAATGTGTTAGTTTTAAAAAGCAGGAAATAATTTTTTCAATTATGCTTTTGAAATGAAAATTGGTCAAGAAATTACGGACGTATTCAAGGCGAATTAATATAAGGTGATAGCAGGAGTACAAAAACAAAAATTTACATTTATTTTGTTTTTGCTTTGGCGGCATAAACTGTCAAAATCTGTAAGAGCGTGTGTAGAAATTCAAACAAAATTTTTCAATTTGATATCAGAAGCCGTGCCGCGAAACAAATACACAAAATCAGCTGAGCTAGTAACACCACCTTATATTAATTCGCCTTGGATTGGGGTAGCTTGAAGTGTGTGGTAGTGGATCCAGGAGAGGAGAAATGTACAGTGAACCCATTGCCGTACCGTTGGAGCGCTCACATTCGATCCCTAAAATCACACCAAAAATTCTATTATTGTATTTTGAAATCTTAGTTAATAGTTTTTTTGCAGATATATTAAGGGAGCGTTCCTTTGCAATTAAAAACTTATTTTTTTTTTACTACAAAAGGGGCTCCAACTAAAAATTGTATAATGAGATATGCTATTTTTACAGAGGTCCAGCTTTGGAATGAATAATTTTGTTGGGAGCCATAAAAGAGACACAATTTTTTAATTCTCTTGGGAATGCCGCAATAATTTTTGCAAGGCATCCCAATGCACATATCAACATATTTATATTCATACTTATATGCATAGGTATGTAAGTATGTATGTACTTATGTTAGCATACCCCATCAGATATTTGCAGTTCATATTATAGTACACAATATCGAGCCCTAACCGCCAAAATAACGTAAGCGACATTTTTTTCAAAATTTTCTTTTTGATGCAGAAATGTATCTAGATGCTCTAGGAATATTTCTGCATCAAAAAGAAAATTTTGAAAAAAATGTCGATTACGTTATTTTGGCGGTTAGGGCTCGATATGTACACAATGCTATCCTCAACATTCAAAGGCCAATTCGCAGTCTTAGGCAAATATTCGACCAAGTTGTCCACGGAGGAATGTATGTATGTGTTATGCGCACATAAACATTTGTTTCGTCGTTTATTTTTATTTGCAAGAGATTTTCTTCAGAGGTGAGTTGAGCTCCTTGAGGATTATTACAAAAACATGCTGTTAGTGTATATTTATTGACTGAATAAGCAGTTGTGGTATGTGCATACATACTAACATAGCAACATCTAATAGCAGTTTTAATTACATATCGATTATAACCT
Organism: Rhagoletis zephyria; assembly: GCF_001687245.7. Lineage (NCBI taxonomy): Eukaryota > Metazoa > Arthropoda > Insecta > Diptera > Tephritidae > Rhagoletis > Rhagoletis zephyria. Next base: position 27,850 of record NW_016157501.1, read on the forward strand.
TCCTTCCGCATGAAGCAAAGGAAATATACTCATTCTTACATTTTGCTTTAGCCTCATTGTATTTATTGCATGAACATACATACGTAGTGCCACATTTTGGGGATTAAAGTAAACATTCGCTATTCACACGCTTATTTTTGAAAACACTTTGATACTAGAACGGAGCTTAAATGCATGCATTTTTGAAGGAAAAGGATATTTTTGCTGTCAAGATACATTCTCACCCAAAAATTAAGCAGACAACAGCTTAGCTTAATATTATTAACTGGTGTAAAAACCTGTACAGGTTCAGGGAAATAAGTAAAGTAAATCGAAATTGCACTTTAACTTACATTTTCGAGCTCGATTCATGTTCGTACTTATACAAATTTAATGCAGTTAGTTTTAGATACAAGTGCACGCATGTGAGTTGTTTGGAATGGTGTTGCGTGATACCATAAGTTCAGTGTCATGTTTGGTTCAGCAGCTTACTTTATTCCACCACACCTCCCTCGATTTTAAAGCTTCTGCACATCACCACCTGCCATTTCATTTCATCTAACTATCACCTTCCTTAACTAGTATGTATGCAGTAGCTTATTTTCTGATTAGTTGCCTTACTTGGGTTAGTTGGGTTTACCTACGAAACTCTTCAAGGGATCTGCGCTCACTTGGCACATGCAACTGCCCGAATTGTTGAGCAGTACTTATATGATATGTGTAGTTTTTAGGTGTGGCAACCATTGTGTGTCGCTGATAATCTGGGATTAAGTGACCCCATATGGGTGTGAATGACGAGTTGCGTAAGCCGTGCAACCTGAAAAATACATAATAAAATAAAACATGAAAATGCCCAATAAACATTGTCGTGATTACCCAATAGGAATATCGAACTGAGAGTGATCTCATAACCATCTTAGTTTTCCAACGTTCAAAGTAAATTTGAAATACACTCGAAATGGGTTCGAAAAAAAAAAATGAAATGAAAATGGTAACAAGAGAGAAGGTGAAATCCAACTCATTGGCGATGGGAAATATTTTAGAAAATCACACTCTCACAATAAAATCTCGATTCGATAATGGGCTGGATTTCAAATTCATAACGAAGCGAAAATACATTAGACAACGAAGGTTCCATTTTGCTGGAGAATGGCCGAGTTCTCGAATCGAATACTAACCTATTGCACATTCGTTATCGGAGGTTAGACTCGAAAAGAGGATTGGTTTTCCAATCATTTTCGGATTGTTAACCAAGCTCAATGCTTATTGGGCGAGAAAAGCCTTATTCCTTATGGTATACTCATCTATTCATATGGATTAGTAGTCAGGGCCAGATTCATAGTAGAGGCAAATTTTGGACCAAGAGTTTTTTTAAATATATTAAAATTAGGAAGAAATTGTATACCTACATAAATGTTAGGAGTGGTCCACACAAACAATTCAAAAAGTAATAAGTATGTTTGACCCCTCTGATAGATTTTTCTACAACTCTCGCCGTCGCGTTTGGATGAAGCGCGGGATCTAGTGGCATATCCTCCGCGAAATGTGGTGCGAAAAATTAACTGTACGAGTGTAGCGCGGCAGACGAAGCAGGATTTTGCTATTTGTGGGCATATGTCATGAAGAAATGAAAAGTATGGTGGAATATCGAAATAAAATCGCCCCATTTTTTTTTATATAAAACTCATGAAAGCGACATACCAAATCATTTAATGTAACAATAAGATGTTGTTATAGTATAGTTTTTAACACCGAAGAAAAAATATAAGGTGACCGTGACATAAGTTCCGTGTCTAAAACCAAGCTAAATGCATCAGGCGAGTTATTAAGCTAAACGTTTATCTTTCGCAAAGACTTGATGTCGACATCCCTTTTAACTAGTTTAAAGCAGGCCATTTGGCTTTGATCAGTATTTGAGTTTTTCGCAACATAGGATATGATAACATCTTCGGAAATAGTATATCCCTTTGAAAAATAAATATGAAAAAAATAAATTAAAAACGAAAAAAAGTAGAGAGAAAAAAATAAGAAAATTCCGCTGTGTGAGGACTCGAACTCGGATTTCTCGAATGGCACGCGTGTGCTTTATCAACTCAGCCATGGCGACTGTTAGAGTGACGCGAGCTAAATTACATAAAAGTGCTTTCTCTCAAAATAACTTTTCACCACGAGTGGTGAATGAAAGAGTTTTTTCTAAGACTTTTGTGCCAAAATAACAAAAGTCTTTCTAACTATCTTGTCATCTGTCTTTCATTTGTCTCACGAAAGACTTTTTATTATCTTAGACAGAATTGCCCTGTTAGATACATTTCTCGTACGTTTGAAATCGCTTAGAAAATGCACTAAAAAGTAGGCTTACGGTGGAAAATTTTTCTGCAAATATATATCAGTCCTCCAAAAAGTAACAACAGTAATTATTTGAATAACAAAAAAATATTGGAAAAAAAACATATTTTGTTAAAGTCGGTTTTTGCTGTTCAATAACTGATTAGTAAGTGACCTTTTAGTTAAGATGCAGGGATGGTATTCAGGGCCAGTAGTCAAGAGTTCTAGCTTTAATTTAAGCCTAAGTGGAAGGTTCTATCACCTTTTGTTTCTTTGCTAGAGCTTCCCAAATATAACACTTTGAGTTTTTGAAAAATACCGTTATATGAAAATTGGCGCATCTTTGGCCGGGTTTTGTTTATATTAACACCTTACGCTAATAATAAGCTAAAGAAGCTTCTGTTAATTTTTACTATATATGGCCAGCTTTTTCATGATTTCTCCCACTGTACGCCGATATCAAAATAAAAAGGCATACAACCATATTCGGAAATAGGAAAAAATTTGAAGCGAGCTTCCACTTAATTACTTGCCTGATCTAATGATGACTTACAAAAAAAGTTGAATTAATCTATGTGTATTGAAGTAGTCTTCAGTCAATTTTGTTTAATGGAAACTGGAACTTTTTCAGCTGACACGAACTTATAAACCAATATATAGATGGCCATGGATGTGTAAAAAAATTTTGGCGCAAATATTTGCTTCCAATTTTCAAATTAAAAGCTCTATAAGCGGAATTTTTATAAAATTTTCGATAAAAATGTATGTTAGCATATACATATGCATGTATGATGTACATATATATGATATATGTGTGTGTGTATATAAATCCATTCGCCATTTTGCAGACGTAAGCACATACATATGTATGTAAAAGTCCAAGCGTAGCCGCGGTCGTGCTATTATTTATATTAACGTGATCATGTGTTCAATGTACATACGTGTATGTGAACTCTTGACTCTTACCTTGTGCAAACATGAACGTATCACTTCCGTTTCCACTCCGGGGCCGGATGGTGATGGGCAACAAACTCCTTATTCCACACAAAGTGTCCACGCAGCAACATTTAAACTGACCCATGGCGGTGGAGATAAAGCCAATATGCTTAGTGGCTTCGTGTGTAATGCGAGTATAATATGTAGATGTTAGGCGTGAAGAAGGCGAACGACGGTAAAAAACAAAGACGCGTGCTACAACTGTGATGGTATTCATGGGCATATATGGATTTGTGCTTGCAGCTTAACCACAGACCGTCGGAGATAATGTGTGATGTGGTGGCTGGTTAGCAATAGGAGGGAGAAGCAACCTTCAATGCCTATTTGCTTCTAACTAGTGCTATGTAGCTGCTTTTGGTGTGATTTATATTTCAGTTATGTGGTACTTGTTGCAGGTCGCAACTGACGCTTTTAGCTATGTTCAAGGCGCAGGTGTCCTGGCGTTAGCTTTTTTGCAAAACGCGCATGCTTTTGGTTTGCTGTTGTAAATACTATTTTTTTTTTTGCATTTACGACTTACAAACTTTATAGCTTAATGCAGTCTACATATTTGCTTAGCGGTGTTTGTGACTCTATGTTGTTGAACTTGCTTTGCGGTTCAGCTTTTTAGTCCACTTGGTTCACTTGCCCTCACGACGTCAGGCGACATTATAGTAAGTATGTCCATTTAACTTTTGTAGAGTTTTTACCTCCGTTAGTAGTTCTGATGCGCACTTTGTGCAACAATGCAACTTTTGGCCACAAAAATGGAACTTATACTGTAAAGAGAAAAACACATACATATTAGAGGGCTGCATGAATGCATTCAAAACGGCTTATGAATTATTTATATACAAAACGAATTAATGATTTTGGCTTCAAATTTTCTTGAATTTGAGTGAATAGCTGTTCTGATATTTGTGTCGACATTACAATATTCAAACAAAGTGAAAATAAATTAAATTGAAATAAATGACAATTTTTTGTATGAATCAAGGCGATTTCATATAAGGTGGTATCGATTCAACAAATACAACAATTACTTTTATTTTGTTTTTGCTTTTAGCTGGTGACTGTCAAATTTCAGCTATTCTTCTCCGAATGAAAAATTGCGACAGAAAATGCAAACACTCTCACGTTTTCACTCACTCACTAGCAAAATATAAAATTTTGACAATCAAACGCTACACACAGCTTATTAAACAACACCACCTTATATAAATTCGCCTTGGTATGAATATCCAAAAATATTTTTTCTACGCACATATGTACAAACGTACATACATATGTATGTATGTATGTATTGCTGCATTCCTATTATATACGAAAAAACTTGTTTGTAGAAATAAACTTTTACCGAAATGAGTTTGAATGATTTGAATGTTTTCTATTCATTCATTCACATTCTTCCATTTGAAGGTAGAAAATATAAAACAAAATGTATATTCATAACTTACAAAATTTCAAACGCTGAGTGTTTTGTATGTGAAGTAAAATATTCAAATCTACTGTACTCTGTTTGGCTAGAAGTTTGAATGAATTCATGCAGCCCTCTAATACATATACGACATACTTTTATTGAGATGCCATTTTAATAATGATTAGTTATTTTATATTTTCCTTTTTTTAAATCTACTTAAGCACTCAAATTTAGTTTGATTTGCAGTTATCTTGTGCAAAAATAACAGCTAAATATATATCTAATTTTTCAGTTTCACTTTTTCCGTGCCCAGGGACACACAGACTTAGTTTTTTCTTTACTAAACTGCAGTAAGCGAACTGACTTCGTCTTATTGATGAAACTTTAGACCTGAACATCGTATCCCTGGAAAACTTTGAAATTAGAAGGCGATTGAGAGTCAAGGTACTCTCTAAATGGAAAAGTTCTCACTTAACAGGTTGCCATTTTCGCGTTTGTGGCGGAAAGTGCTGGCTTCGATGGAAGGCGGGAACCTAGATTTAGTTTTGCGGGTCGAAAGCTTATAATACAAATGCTTTCTCCCTGAAGGTATTCCAAAAGGGGTAAAGAAATAATAGAAGACCAACTTTCAATCGTAAATTTAGCTTTTGAGGTATTGGGGCTCACTTTGTGCATCTACGTTATTGGTAGACAAGGGGTGGTTGAACGGTAACGACTTAAGGTTTGTAGTAAACAAATTTCGGAATTGCCCAATTTTCGTTCAGCTGCTGGGATGATTTTTAGCCTTTCTGCATGAAGTCCCAAAGGACAATGACTGGCGGCTAGAACTTCCACCGGTGGAGAGAGAAGTGACCTGTTCAGTTTAAAGCGCCCCTTGTCCGACGCCGTTCAATGCATGGCCAGAAGAACTTGCAACCTTGCATTCCAAGGCTACTCACTTTCCTTTGAAAGCTGCCCGACTTTGCCCAACAAGTTGTGCTAAAAAGCGTGCGATAAAAAAACTTCACAAGTTCGATATCTTTTAGTTTACGTTCAGTTCATTGTAAGGAATTTACGATTGCCTCTGGCAGGACGTTGTTGAGAATAATTGCCGTATATTCATTGCAATGTTCCCACAATAGTCGGGATATATAATGAAGCGATCCGGATTTACATATGTATATTGGGCCTAGAACTGCTACTCCAGAGGCATTCTCGAAAACCATTTGCGGTATTTCTACATACGTGTGTGATACTACAATACACCAAAAAAGCAATTGGAAGCGCAATGCATCAAAAGTCTTTCGGAGTAGAATTAGGCATATGGTCGGAAGATTCGGTTGGCTTCCTCTGTGGTAAGCAATTTATGCCTATGCATCTGAACAAAGTGCGGATGCCGTGAGTTACGCGATTACAGAAAGGGTCAAACCGCAAACGGGGTGGAGTTCTTCAAAGCAATGACTGCACATGCAAGATAAAAACGCATACGTATACGACAAAGCAATGTTCAAAAGCGCCACAATCGAAATTCCTAGGTGCAGAGAGCGTAGTCAGAGGCGGAAAAAGTCGAAAAATAAGCATAACACTGGAAAATAGGGAAAAGAAAGAGCGAGCGTTAAAATAAACGGCAGCTGTTCAAGTGTTGCGGATATGATTCGATTTCGCTGCAGTGGAAAAGGAATACTGCAGGAGCAGCAAAAAAATGGCCACGTTAGCAGTGAGTGGGAATCAGTTGATGGAAAACGTTATCGCAGCTGCTTTAGCGAGTGTTGCTTCTACTATTTGTTGCTGCACCATTGCATTCGTACGAACGTATGTAAAATTTTTCTACTCCGTGCAACTGGTCATGGCTGTCGCATCAGTTTTTGCCTCTGTCTTCGGTCTGTCCAAAAAAAATTTTAATTGACATGCTTTTGATTTCCGTAAGTGGCTTTCACACAAAACTTTAACCACTGAGCTTTTGATGAGTATATACCAGAGTAGTGAAAAACGCATTAATTTTTTTAATGCACAAATTGTGCTTAATGCATAAGGTTTTGAAATTTAATGCAAATAAAAACTTCAAGTCATTAATTCTGAAAGCATAATGCTAATGAAATTTGTTTCATTAAATTATCTAAACTAATGCTGATGAAAAAATGTTAATGCATTAACATGCCGACAGGATTGGATCAAAAGTTGTGTCGTAGTTGCGATGACCCTAGCTTAAAAGAGACAGTCGAACACTTCCTGCGCGAGCGTCCAGTCCTCGCAAGGATGAGGCTAAGCAACTCTGTAATACATTCCTGAAGAATGTCTTAAAGTGCAGCTGCCTCTCTCTGCATTATATATGTTAAATGTTTCTATTTACGCAAGATTGTAACTGACTGCTTGAGTATAAACAAATTTTATACACAAGTATGTATGGTATTTTGAAGTATATTTAGGGTACTCACAGTTTCGTATTATGTGGTGTGGTAAGTTTGCCATACACTAACTTTAAAAGAATTTGCCATCTGGTATCATTGTTTGTTTTTGTTTCGCATACAAACTAGAGATACCATTTACGGCTAAAATTGCCTTGCTTTGGCATGTGTTTATCTTTTGTGTTAAACTGGCATCACCAAACAGCTGATTATATTTTGCGACGCAAAATGGAAGCAGAAACGTTGAAAGCAAAAGTAAGTGAATTTTTGTGATTTTTAAATAAAAATGTAAAAATATTTTATTATTTGCAGGTTAAGCAAAAGCGTATACGCAAAGCGCCATATCGAAAATGGAGCGAGTGGGAGCAGCAGCAATAGGTAAATTTTCTGCGCCAAAATAGGCCAATCGAAAAGCCAAATGCGCAGCTTTACTACAAGCGCTTCTTGAGCGAAAATGGGCTTGAGATAGAATGGTCAACGGTGCGCAGCAAGGTCAA
>NW_016157501.1:35454-56116 GCF_001687245.7 Rhagoletis zephyria
TCTATCGATGTATGCAGATGTATTCAAAATCAGTAATCTGTCAAACTAAAATTTGCAGATGTTCATGAAAGGTATGAAGCCTTCGGCATAGCCGAAGACAGCGCTGCTCTTATTTGTTTTTATTTTAAAATCAAAATATATTTAGAGGTCGCTCAAAGCGCTTAAAGTTTCGCATGTATTTTGTATGGGGAAAAAAAGACTTTTCGTAGAAATGGCATAGAATCCATGGAAATCAAAATTTTTCAATCTGAAAACTCTGTTTCTCTTCAGAAGACTTGAGAGAATAATGCCCAATTGTTTATTTAAACGTTTTTTAAATTAAACTATTTTTTCTTTTTTTCTTTTGAATATTTCTGTTTGTATATTTGATTTATTTTTGGGACATTTCGGAGACCCTTAAAAAATAGTTAAAATTAAAAACTGTTTAAATAAACAATTGGGCATTATTCTCTGAAGTCTTCTGAAGAGAAGCAGAGTTTTCAGATTGAAAAATTTTGATTTCCATGGATTCTATGCCATTTCTACGAAAAGTCTTTTTTTCCCCATACAAAATACATGGGAAACTTTGAGCGCTTTGAGCGACCTCTAAATATATTTTGATTTTAAAATAAAAAAACAGGGGTATATTTTTTTCGGTATAGAACAATCCTAGGGGGTGAGAGCATTAAATTTCCGACTTTACTTTTTTTTAGACCACCCTAATGTACATACATATGAATGGTTTTTAGGGGCAAATCTTACAATAAATTTTTGACCAACTTCCCAATGACCTAGAGACTTGAAACTTCACAGTTAGCTCAGAAGCCGATGACATTGCAATACGAAAGATTAGTTAATCCGATAGGTGGCGCAGGAGTCCAGATATTTGAAAAACCCGTATATATAGTCCGATTTGGTTCTTATTTAGAAAGCTTGCTTTAAAAATATTTGCTTTTACTATTAACTTATTTCCTTAAACTATGAAAAATTAACTCAGTTCAACCATAGTTCGTCATTAATTTGAGGAAGTAAATTTACTCAATATAAGTAATAATTTTTTCAGTGCTGTTAAGACAAAGTCAATTGCCTTCCTGGCAAATGTCGGCTATGGCGTCGCGTGAAGATTAATGCTTCTAATTCTGAGATCGCAGATTCTAGTCCGGATGGATGTAGTTAGAGTAAGGTAAGTCAATTATTTCAACTCAAATATAAATTACAAATTGTGAAATAATTTCATACGCAAAAACCTAAATATTCAAATACCATACAAAATAAAAGAGCTATTTTTTTTCTTTTTAAAATACAAGCTAAAAATTTCAACAAAAAAGTTTAAAAAAATCTCCTGTTCTAGGACTTGATCCTTGAATCTCTCGGCTGGCACTCCAGGACTTGTGTTTTCCTTTAACTGAGTCAACTCGTTTACTCATATTAAGGCAGCCATGTCTTTGGAGCCATTTCAAGTTAATATTTTCTTGGTATAAATAATATACTTTTTTCCTAGCATAAAGGAATGTTTTTTCTGAGTGTATGAATGTTAAGTGTAAATTTTATGTGAAAACTTTGGGCATGCTTTTATAACTTTTTGCTAGGGAACAACTACAATACAAAAAATAAAAATGGAAACTTTTAATACTTCAATTACTTATGTATGACGTATTGTGTATCTGAAATCAGTCGCTCATACAGCAACACGTTTTCACTGTTGCAAAACACACAAATTACCAAATTATTTTAACGGTAAAACTTTTATGCAGAAAAAAAAAAAACGGTTTCAAAATTTGTCAGCAGGCTGTAATTCGAGGAATATTTAAAAAGTACTCGGACAAAAAAAAACGAAAATAAACTTGTACAGTTTTTTTCCCAACAACTTGCTGATATGCACATACATACATACATATGTGCACACACACGCATTGACCAAAGCGACGATTTATTTTAGGCCACAATGTTGTGAAACTGCCACAGGGCCATCATTAAAAAAAAAAACAAAATCAACGAACAAACAAGTGCCAGCAAATCGATGGCTATTATCAAATGCAAATAAGTTTGAAAAATTGTTTCATGTAGATAATTAATTTACTTCCATTTAATTGCACATTACAAGTACTAGCTTGTATTGAGTTTCAATATTTCAAAAAATTTTGGTTTATAATTTTAAATTTTTTGTGCTAACATGAATTTTACAACACGGCTACTAACATCGGTTCCTCAGACCGAAGTGCAGAGAGAGTGTTAATTTCTTCGCATTAAATACATGTGTTTGGATCGTATAGTGCTTATCATAACTTTACGACTTGAAAAGATTTGACTATTTATCTTAATATTTTTTAACTATAATTATTTTTTTGTAAAAATATAGTGTATTCTGTAACAAAAATCATATATGTATAAAAATCCAAGTTTCNTGTTAGGATGTGCTGCGCATGTGTGTGCAAATACGAACCCTGCAATAAACTCATTTAGTCAGTATAGAGCAAATTCAGGTGAATATAGGAGTTTATGCAAATGTACATGTATGTATGTATGTGTCCGTTCATATGTACACATTTGCATTCATAGTGCTACAAACAACAAGCTCCCTGAACTTTATCGGTTATCTGTACATTGTATGCCATTAAAAATGTTCAGAGATTTCCGCTTCGCACAAATTCTAGATGGCTGACTCTTACACATCACACTGGCTTCGCAATACCAAATCAGTGGCCTTTCGTCTGCCTCTTTGGCATTTGGAGTAGTTCAACATGTTGGTGAAAAGCAAAACCTATAGGCGGACGTTATTAATGGAATAGACATTGGCAGCCAATTGAGGTGATTTTATTAGCATACCAAATTTCTAATTCCGCTTCAGACCAAACATTGAAGGTAAGTTATGTGCAGAAGAATAGGAGTTTTCATGATCCGGTGCATACGGTCTAGCATGGTGGGTGCATATATAGCATGAATACCCCTATTTTTTTACATGCTTCTATACGAGCATGATAAACTCATACATACATTAGACTGCATCACCAAAAAAAGTTGCGGTTTTTCCACCGGGATTGCAAAGCCTATTATATTTGAAGACTTTCACCAAAATATTTCGTAAAAATATTAAGATTTACGTGAGCTGGACCGATTTAAAAATACGTCCAAAAATGAAGTTTTCCATAAATAAAAATAGTTTCTTAAAGTTTCTGATGACTAAAAAGTTTAAACTTAAAAAATCTGCAAAAAAAATATTAAAAATTGTTTCAATGGCATTAATTTAATTTTTTCAAAGATTGGTTTAAGAAAATCTTCAATAAAAATTGTTTCAATGGCATCATAATAATGTGACTTTTGATGTTTTTTTCTTAATTTTTTAAAGACTGGCTTAAGAAACACATTAATAACTGGGCCAAAACTAATTAGAATTTTACTTCTTAATTCTTCGCAAAGAAACTCATTCAAGTTCCAAGTTTTTTTTTAATATCTTTGACTTGGCCAGCGAGCTTATAAATTTATATGAACAAGTTAAAATAATATGTCAAGTTTATCAGATTTCAAATCAATGATTTGTCGAATTTTTGCGATTTCAAAGAAATTGAAATTTTTTTCAAAAGCTGTTCAAAATTGTTTATTTTTCATAGATGGCTTTAGCTTGTAAATATAATAAATGACACATAAACATACGTATGTATGTATGTATGTACGTATATTCAAGCACGCGAAACTACATACAAAAGGTATTTTTATTTTGCTTACACTCAGAAAAAAACATTTCCTTAAGACAAGCTTTTATTTAACTAGCTCTGTATGTATGTATGTACATTAGAGTGGTCAAAAAATGTATGGCAGAAAAGTAAAATCGGAAATTTAATGCTCTCACCCCCTAGGATTGTTCTATACCGAAAAAAAATATACCCCTGTTTTTATACTTTTCATGAGCATGAAATGGTATTATAACTTTGGTCCGATGTTTGTAAGTACCAGAACAAAAAGAGATAGACCCATTAAAATGTATACTTTTATGATCAGAACGTCGAGCTGGGTTGATTTATCCATGTCCGTCTGTCCGTCTGTCTGTCTGTTTGTATGCAATCTAGTCTCTCAGTTTTCGAGATATCCGGACAAAATTTGGTAGGTGGGTGTATTTTTATAATGTATTAATCATTTGTCGGAACCGGAAGAATCGGACCACTATAACATATAGCTCCCATACAACTGATTGTTCAGATATACAATTTTTCGTTATAACTCTTCCATTTATATAGCTAGGACCATGAAATTTCGCGCTGTTTTCACTCATTATCAGCAGAAGACTTACAGTGAAAATAACGAAGATCGGGTCACTATAACCTGCAGCCCCCATACAACTGATTTTTCAGATATGAGGTCTTTTATCATATCTCCTCCATTTATGCAGCTAGGAACATGAAATTTCGCACCATTTTCACTCATTATTAACAGAATACTTACAGTGAAAATAACAAGGATCGGGTGACTACAACATATATCTTCCATACATCTGATTGTTCAGATATGGGATTTTCCTGTAAAACTCCTTTATTTGAACAGATAAAACCGATAAATTTCGTAAGATATTTTATAAATAATAATAAAAAGTCTACTGAGAAAATCGTCAAATTCTATGCTGTATAAGCTTTATCTCCTATAGCACTGATTGTTCAGATACCAGTTTTTGCGATATATCTCCTCTATGTAGGAAACTAAACCCAATAAATTGTGTTACCGGTTTACATCACATAGCAGTGAAAATCACTTAGATTGGTGCCATATAAAGTATATCTTCCATACCTCTGATTGTTTAGGTGCGATTTTTTATATAAGTATGTAACTCCTCTATCGATGTATGCAGATGTATTCAATCAGAACTGTCAACTATGCAGATGTCATTAGAAGCCTTGGCTGAACGGTCTCTTATTTGTTTATTTAAAATCAAAATATATTTAGAGGTCGCTCAAAGCGCTTAAAGTTTCCATGTATTTTGTATGGGGAAAAAAAGACTTTTCGTAGAAATGGCATAGAATCCATGGAAATCAAAATTTTTCAATCTGAAAACTCTGTTTCTCTTCAGAAGACTTGAGAGAATAATGCCCAATTGTTTATTTAAACGTTTTTTAAATTAAACTATTTTTTCTTTTTTTCTTTTGAATATTTCTGTTTGTATATTTGATTTATTTTTGGGACATTTCGGAGACCCTTAAAAAATAGTTAAAATTAAAAAATGTTTAAATAAACAATTGGGCATTATTCTCTGAAGTCTTCTGAAGAGAAGCAGAGTTTTCAGATTGAAAAATTTTCATTTCCATGGATTCTATGCCATTTCTACGAAAAGTCTTTTTTTCCCCATACAAAATACATGGGAAACTTTGAGCGCTTTGAGCGACCTCTAAATATATTTTGATTTTAAAATAAAAAAACAGGGGTATATTTTATTCGGTATAGAACAATCCTAGGGGGTGAGAGCATTAAATTTCCGACTTTACTTTTTTTTAGACCACCCTAATGTACATACATATGAATGGTTTTTAGGGGCAAATCTTACAATAAATTTTTGACCAACTTCCCAATGACCTAGAGACTTGAAACTTCACAGTTAGCTCAGAAGCCGATGACATTGCAATACGAAAGATTAGTTAATCCGATAGGTGGCGCAGGAGTCCAGATATTTGAAAAACCCGTATATATAGTCCGATTTGGTTCTTATTTAGAAAGCTTGCTTTAAAAATATTTGCTTTTACTATTAACTTATTTCCTTAAACTATGAAAAATGAACTCAGTTCAACCATAGTTCGTCATTAATTTGAGGAAGTAAATTTACTCAATATAAGTAATAATTTTTTCAGTGCTGTTAAGACAAAGTCAATTGCCATCCTGGCAAATGTCGGCTATGGCGTCGCGTGAAGATTAATGCTTCTAATTCTGAGATCGCAGATTCTAGTCCGGATGGATGTAGTTAGAGTAAGGTAAGTCAATTATTTCAACTCAAATATAAATTACAAATTGTGAAATAATTTCATACGCAAAAACCTAAATATTCAAATACCATACAAAATAAAAGAGCTATTTTTTTTCTTTTTAAAATACAAGCTAAAAATTTCAACAAAAAAGTTTAAAAAAATCTCCTGTTCTAGGACTTGATCCTTGAATCTCTCGGCTGGCACTCCAGGACTTGTGTTTTCCTTTAACTGAGTCAACTCGTTTACTCATATTAAGGCAGCCATGTCTTTGGAGCCATTTCAAGGTAATATTTTCTTGGTATAAATAATATACTTTTTTCCTAGCATAAAGGAATGTTTTTTCTGAGTGTATGAATGTTAAGTGTAAATTTTATGTGAAAACTTTGGGCATGCTTTTATAACTTTTTGCTAGGGAACAACTACAATACAAAAAATAAAAATGGAAACTTTTAATACTTCAATTACTTATGTATGACGTATTGTGTATCTGAATCGTCGTCAGCAAAGCACGTTCAAAACACAAATTACCAAATTATTTTAACGGTAAAACTTTTATGCANAAAAAAAAACGGTTTCAAAATTTGTCAGCAGGCTGTAATTCGAGGAATATTTAAAAAGTACTCGGCAAAAAAAAACGAAAATAAACTTTTACAGTTTTTTCTCCCAACAACTTGCTGATATGCACATACATACATACATATAGTAGCACACACACGCATTGACCAAAGCGACGATTTATTTTAGGCCACAAAGTTGTGATGATGTTTGCAACGTTAACCTGCCACAGGGCATCATTAAAAAAAAAAACAAAATCAACGAACAAACAAGTGCCAGCAAATCGATGGCTATTATCAAATGCAAATAAGTTTGAAAAATTGTTTCATGTAGATAATTAATTTACTTCCATTTAATTGCACATTACAAGTACTAGCTTGTATTGAGTTTCAATATTTCAAAAAATTTTGGTTTATAATTTTAAATTTTTTGTGCTAACATGAATTTTACAACACGGCTACTAACATCGGTTCCTCAGACCGAAGTGCAGAGAGAGTGTTAATTTCTTCGCATTAAATACATGTGTTTGGATCGTATAGTGCTTATCATAACTTTACGACTTGAAAAGATTTGACTATTTATCTTAATATTTTTTAACTATAATTATTTTTTTGTAAAAATATAGTGTATTCTGTAACAAAAATCATATATGTATAAAAATCCAAGTTTCAATCTTTCAGTAAAAATTTCGATCTTTTATAATTCGTTTTTTTTTTTTTAATATTTTGAGTGTACAGTTTTGGAGCCCATCCTATTTTAGTATAAGTGCAAGTTTCATGTGGCTACAAAATACCGTTCATTTTTGACAATATTTTTTGTTGAAAATGTTGCTCTTTTTCACCATATAAAAAAAAAAATCGGCGAACATACTTTTTATGGAAGAAAATCACTGGCATGCCTCAACAAAAAAAAATTGCCAAAAATCAGCGGTAAGTTCCAGCTACTTTATACTTGCACTTTGTTATAAACATGTTAAATATTTCTAGAAAATCGAATTAAAAACCCAAAATTTTTACGAATATTTGTTGATTTTTTTTAAACGTTTCACGAAGATTGAAACTTGGATTTATAAATTACAAAAAAATATGCAGTCTTTTTCAATCGATGGCAAACATTTACAGTAAAGTTCTTAGCATTATTGTTATTACACAAAAATATTTAGTTAAATACGTAGCATATTTAATTTTAATCGCGTTTAAATCATTTTCAGATTTTTTGTATAAATAAAATACAAATAAACGAGTATATATTTAAAACAAAGGCTTTAACAAATTCATAAATATAAAAATTTATAAGTATGTACGATATGTAAACGCCTCTATCTTGCTTTGTAAAAAGCATTATATAGAAAGCTTGTTTGATTTTAAAAGCGTTCTACGCTACTAGTTTAGTATTTGCTCTTCCTCGAAAAAACTCGTTTGCAAGGAACTGAAGTAGCAACAATGCAAAAGCATTTTAATACGTGCTGGTAAAAATGGAGATACACATCATACGTTCGTGCCAGGAATATTTGGATCGCGATCCAAAATGAGAAATTGTAGCACTGACAAATTTAGTTCAACGAGAGGAAGTTCATTGAGATGAGCTAGTTCTTTAGTTCATTTAGTTCAAGAACTACGCAAGCCTAGTATTTACTGATTTATCGAAGATTTCGTATACATATCTCTGAATTACGGTTAAAGAGGATGTGGGCGTTGGGTATTTTTCGATGTTAAAAATTTTCAGTCGTTTGGCATGCTTTATAAGAATCAACAATTGTGTCAAATTTGGGACAAATTGGTGAAGCGGTTACCGAGATATACAGATGTAACCATAAGTTGGCCGGACTACGCCCATTTCGCAAAAATTTATAATGAGGTCTTTTATCCTTGCCTGGTTATCAGATTATCTGGTTAAAATATATTATTTTGTAGCACAACCACATAACCAAATAAGCTGCAAGCGTGAACAACTTTAATATTTTTATTTTCCGTCTAAAAATTATTGTAAGAATCAATTTTGAGTTAATAAGCTTTAGTAGTCTAAAATATCGCAGTTTTCGTATTACTGAAAACTACTGTTATATGTGAGGTAGGCGTGGTTATACTTTGATATATCCCATTTCTAATACCGTCCGTTCTACGTCCAAAAGAAGTACTCATACCAAGTTTCGTTAAGATATCTAATTTTATACTCGAGTTATCTTGTGCACAGACGGACGGACAGATGGGGAGATAGTCACAACTTTATCGATTTCTTTTTTATTTTGAGCATTAATGTATACATTTGTCTATATATTTGTATAAATAACAGTTATGTGAACAAAGTTATAATAATGGTATTTTTCATACTATTAATTGGCATACAAATGACATAGAATAAAAACCATTCTAGCATTGATACTATTCGTATCGCCATTACTTTGACCCACATCCCCTGAAAAGTGAATTCTTTGGAAGCAACACAAATCGAAAAGGATAGTAAAACCTATCAACCTATGCTACTGAAACTTTAAATGCAGTTTAGCGACAGCAATCGTATAAAAACGGAGAGGAAAATAAACAATTGTGGAGTTGTGGAAAACAAATTTTTGACAAGGTGCTTAAATTGCCATTGGCTTTTTTCTTCCTCTTTTGAAAAGCTACTTTCTCCACTTGTACTATGAACTACAGCTTGCAGTCTTCAGACAGGCTTGCATATTGAAAAGAGTGCGAGAATGGAATTCTCGGACGTCCTCTATTTCTTTCGCCGCACATTACTGGTGCAAGGCGCGTGCCATTGTATTCGATGGCATTGGGCCTCAGGTTACATTCAGTTGAAGCACGTTCCGATACGTGGTAAAAAAGAAAGGCACTCAACGGTATGCAAAAACGTTTCTAGTACCGAGGGGCTGGTGGCGGCTGTGATTTCTCTTGCATTAAATGAAAACAATTGCATAGTCGTTGCCTTACACGCATTTGCACACAGGATCAGTGTGACCGTTTTGATCCAAGTGGATCAAAAGTGATACATTTTTCGATGAATTTTGGAGACATACTTTTTTCGATTTTGATACTTTTCCAAATACAAATGACAAAAATTAGGGCTTGGTACTCGGTAATTCGGTGCTCGGTAAGGCCCTGTTTTCCCAGGAAAACACGAATGTTGTGATAACCATGTCACAAAATATATTTCCAATGAATACCGCCTCTTTCTCATGGGCTGCAATATCTACATCTATTGCAGGCAATTTTATAGTTTGATAGCCATATTTTCACTTAAAAGAAAGCGTGCTGGTGGTAACATCGATGAAATATTAATTTTAAATCAAAATAAGAATCTGTTCCCTATTGAATTATTTATGATAACGTTTCAGGAAATTATTCAGCAAGTTTTTTTTTTTAAGATTTAAATGTTTTATGCACCGAAATTGCGAGAATGTTGTCTGGTGGCGTCATGCGGCAAATGCTTATACGAATGAAGACATCAAAGTGCCCACACGCAAAAACCTTCTATCATACTGCTCGTCAAAATGACAGTTGTTAGGCCATCGGCCATCCCCCATGTATTTTTTTTGTGTAAAATTATCTTAGTATCGGTTTACCGGTTACCGAATTATCGTGGTGGAAGCTTGATAAGTTTTCTGGTAGTTGGTAAACTGCAATCAGCTGTACGATATTCATCAAATTTTGAATCCGCCCGCTGCCGAAAGGCATAACGCATTTGAGTAAATAAAATGTATTCAATTTTTTGTTACAACATAATTTTTTTAACAGGAAAAATCTTCGAACCAGCTGTTGATAAACATACATAGTTTACCAGACTAAAGGTGCGGTTAAACATGGCAATGTCAAAATGCGAAATCGAAAGTCTACTTTCCCGTGTAAAGAGTCAGAAAGTAATTTTTGCAGATTAGCAGAAATCACTTTTGGCAATAAAAATTGCAAGGTGTAACTGCAACTGAAATTACGCAAATCGCTTTCGGGAAATAATTTCAACTTGTTCGTGCAATAAATGTTAAATTGCTTTGGAAAATGGTTTTTCATAAAACTAATTGGTTTTATTCCATATTGATGCTTTGATACTTAAATGAAAATAAGGTGATACATATTGATACAGTTTAAGTCTTTTTTCTGCTACAATTTTTCACAAGCCCGCGGTCACACTGCTCAGGATATGGCAAAGAGCACTTTGGGGCCAACTATAATAATGGCAAGTATCGATATGCAAAAACAAAATGAAACAATGAAATAACAGTGACTTTGTTATTAATGAAAACAATAACAGAAAATCTGTAACACTCATCTAGGGCGTCTACCCGTCGTACCACTACCAAAGGGGCAATAATAATTGTGGATCAACAAGTCAATGGTGTTGGTGCAGACGTCGCTGCGCCAATTCCCTCCAGTACTGCTGGAGTCAATCGCTACTTTTGACCCGCTACTGCGCCGACTCCTAGGTAAGTAGCTACTCTATTAACCCGTGGTAGTGCAGAGTCGAACCAGTCGTAAGCAGAATAGCGAAAACTACGACAGAGGGCGCCCATAAATCACGCAAGTGACTACTTTAGTAACTCCCGGTAGTGCAGAGAGAGCCGATAGTGACTACCGCCTAGGGCGTTGCCTTGTAAAAGTAGTCGATGAACTGCAAGTAGTCGGTTGGTAATTGACGGTGTTTATCAGGTAGCTGCTGATTCATCAGTCGTGAAGTCGATCCCCCGTACTGCAGGGTTGTCACGGCATAGCATATTAATTGTTATAGGAGTAATTCTTACAAATACGCAGCACTTCCCCGCCCCCTAAATTCCGAAGTATCATTGTAAGTTTCTTTCTATGAATTCATAATCAATTTCCAATGCAAAAAATGTATGCAATAATTTAAAACTTTGGGTTTCTTGACATCCATTTCGGTAGTTTTGGTAAACTGCTGGTTGTTCCTCGATACTTTTATCAACTGTGAACATCTTTTTCAGCTTACTTCTGTTAGTCCCATAAACCGTCATTCACTTAAAAAAAGGTCAAATAATTCGTATCTTTTAATACTTTCTCTTAGTTTGTACTTGAATTTAGGTTTAGGTATGCTTAGCGTTTACAGAGGTTTTGTAGAAAAAACAAAAACGAAGTCATCACTAAAACAATTTATCGATTTGCAGAAGACACTCGAAGACAATTGTTGAAATAAACGAGTAATTTTTTAGCAAAAAAACAAAACCGACTTCAATTCTAATGTAAAACTTTAAGTTTCTAATACTTTTGAATATTTTTATTGAGCTTTGTACCACGATTGTTTATTAGGAAAAATTGAAAAAGCAACAAAGTCTAAGCGGTAGAAGTTATAGCACTATTTCGGAGATCACCACATCTCCTCATCAGACTTCTTTTTTCTAGACTTCAGCAGGGAGAAAAAAGAAAAAAGAAGTCTGATGAGGAGATGTAGTGATCTCCGAAATAGTGCTATAAGTTCTACCGCTTAGACTTTGTTGCTTTTTCAATTTTTTCTTATAAACAACCGTGGTACAAGGCTCAATAAAAATATTAAAAATAAAATGTTAATAAGCCACAATAACATTGACAAGTAAAACCTTAAGATTACCGTTAATTTCTTCAATCCAATGCCACATTTTCTTTAAAAAAGAATTATAGAAACATATGTACATAAAAAAGCATTTCAACGAATAGATAACCTCCTCATTTTTTTGAAGTCGGTTAAAAATAATGAAAAAATTACGATTTTGTCGCTTTTAAAAATTTGCATGCAATTAAGGTAACTAACAAATTTGCATTTTAACTCTTTAATACATAAGTTCATAATAAACTTTATGCAATATAAATTTCTTTGCAGGGCTGGGTACAACTCAATTGTTACAATATCAAGTAATTTTTAAGCAAAAAACACAACCGACTTCAATTCGCATATAAAAGGAAAAGAATTATCGAAATCGGTTAATGTGGCTCAAAATCTTGCATAAAAAAAATATTCCGATGAATTGATAACCTTCTCCTCTTTTTGAAGATGGTTAAAAAGCGAAAAACTATAAGGTAAATTATTATAAATTTTTAGTAGCTATATTTTAACATTTTAAATAAAATTTACATGAAAAAAATACATGGTCGTGGCTCTCTAGCGAAATGGTCAGATGTTTCCCTAGTGACCTAGCATACAGAGTAAAACATGTTCGATATATGTACTTTCCCAACATAATTAAGTCGATACTTACATTTATGAACTATTTAGCTTCCACCACGTAGTCCACGATCTAGACTCTAGAGGATTACAAATATTAAAAAGATAAAGCTATAGTTTATCCCCGTTACCTTCAATAAAGACACCCAATCCTGACCCTGGGCCAGTTGTCGATCCATCAGTAAAGCCTCAGGAAAATCTACATTACACCCACTGGTATCTCTTCAGACAAGGCAATGGTGGCATACTAGCCTGTGCTAAGAGAGAAACATTAATGTTCATATCTGTATCTCCAGCAATTTCTGTCTCACTCCATACTGTATCATACCAACATCAATTTATTTTTAAGCCAACAACGATCGTTCTTTGAAACTTGGTAAGCAGATTTCACACGTCTTTGATTGAGAGTCTGCTTAACTACATCAAAAATGCATAATTGATAAAGGGTCCTATCAAGAAAGTTTAAATCTACAGGATGCCTCTAGGTTTCAGAAATCACGTTTTACCAAAGACCCGTTTACATTCCCAGAACGCTGTGAAGGCTTTAGAGGACTTTCGTACACGTAAGTTTTGTATCTAGGATTACACCTAAATATTTTAATTCCGAAGAAATCAGGAAAGCGGGTCTGTTAAGGCTAAGGCAAATTAGGCCATCTTACCATCTCCTTCGAATAAAAAGAACAACATTAAATTTGGTTAAGTTTGCTATCACACCAAGTGTCAATTATATTTAGTGTTATTTGCCCTTTCCTGAAAAGAGCTGAGAGTCAAGCCGTATCATTTGCATGGCCTCGTTGTATGTATTAGAGCTGTTAAGTCTGACATTTCGACAATAAATTACCAAGCACCAGACCTAGGAAAAAACACGCCATCCTAAAGATAGCCCCTAAGAACTCCGCACATGACATATTGACCATATTCTGACAGAACGCTAATGGCACTATGCGCGAGCATTGGAGGAATACAATTTACAAGTACAGAATCCACTCCATAACAAAGAACCAGGTTAATTCTAAAATAAGATAGGTTTGGCGGCACTGGGAGGTTGGACTAAAGTAATATGAGTTTTAGGTTTTCATATATTTATAAATTTAAAGACCTTTTTTAAAGCCACTTTATTTTTTATGAATAAGGCAATTAAACTGCACAATGTGTTGTATGTATTATCAATCAGAGAGTAACATTTTTGTGTTGGTGATTTACTGACTATTCGGAACATCATCCACCATTAATTAGAACTTGATTTTGGCAAACAAATTTTTTCAATAGCACAATTTTCCAGTATTTTTTTATTGATCAATAAATGACAAAAAGTGGCCATCAGGTCAAGCTACAAGGATAGTATTTGCAGGGATAGTTGCCGAGAGTTCTAGCTTTGGTTTTAACCTAAGTGGAATTTTATGTTACCTTCAATTTCTTTGCTAGAACATCTCAAATATTGCAAACAATGCGATTTTTGGACAATTTGACCTCGATTTTCTCAAAATCTGGCGCTGATGGAAACTTAAAAAGTAAACCAAAAACATCTTTAACTTTTGTCGCACCAAAATCAGTGTTGCCTTGTGATATCATTAATTAAATATGTTAATTTTTCATTCTTGGTACACTCTGTAAAATACCTATAACTTTTTTAAATAACGACTTTGATATGCGGCTTTCACCATTATATTTAAGACATATAAATGTTCGAAAGGCATACATATATACCGGCTGCAAAAAACTCATCTTATTAGATCTTGTTTGAATTTGAAAATATATTAATTTTCCATCTCAAAAATGCGGTATTACGGGGGCGTAAGTAATTTTCGAAGAAAAACCAACCATTTCATCTTTTTCGGCGTTAGATTGTGGTACAGAAACCACATTGTTTTTTCAAAAAAAAGTGTGACCTTAGCTATCGCAAAATCCTTTGAGAACGAATTTCGAAATTAGTGAACAATGGAAATTTCAAGCGCCTGTAGCGACCCATCTTGGAGCAGGCGCCCCCTTTTTTATCAAATATATGGAATCTCGCGGCTTATCGGGGATCCGAAAAAATTTTTGTTTAACAGTATAATGTACAAACATGCATGTATATGAATATGCGGACGTAAAAATGTATGGCTTGTTTCTTTTTTTGCATGTATATGGCACGAATATATTAATAAATTTTTAGTTTATCACGGGAAATGATATAAATAATCCATCCGTTTCAGCTTAAAATTTGCAGAGGTCAGATGGGTATAAAAAAAAATAAATTGAGATCAGTAACGTCGAATTTTGATGCAAAATGTGCAACAGCCAATGCACCGCGTTTTATTCTTTGCTTGCGCAAATCCATTACCTTTGTCCTATTCGCTCCAACACTTCGTATACAATAGTGAAATATTGGAAACATGCGACTACATAATATATAAATACATATTTTTGTTTGGCTTTTGAATATCATACATATGTACATACATATATAACCATTTGTTCGACGTTGTACATATGTATGTGGGTTTTGTTGTTAGTAATTTTAGGCAAATTTGCTCAAAAGCACGCCCAAAAGGATTGTGGATATACATATGAATGCATGTGCGCGTAAAAGCTGAAAATCCTGTAGTATGCAAAATATACATACATATGCACTAGGAATATTAATCCCGGGATCCCGGCCTTTTTAAGGTCTCAAAAATCTCGGGATTCTTGGCAAATAATCCCGAGATTTTCGGGATTTGTAATTTGCACTGATGGCAATAATAGAAACTCCTTTTCTTGAGCAGTATTGGCTATATTTCTTTTTTTATTTAATAATTAATATTTTTTTATAAATGGCTAGCTCACACATATAACACCGCGCGATAGTAAATTTTAAACACAAATATCAATATATTCGCGAGACAAGAGGCCAAATATAGTAGATTTGCGGTTTTAGTTTTTCACTCTGGCGTCAGTAATTCAAAAATGATTTAAAAAATCCAGACAAATGTGCTTAGAGAAGAAGTATGGGTATAAAATTAAAGAGAAAATCCTGTAGAATTTAAACTCGTTCAGGTTTTTGGTGCAGAGGGACTGGTAAGTATTGAAAATGTCCTTTTAAAACTTTATCCTTGAAATTTCGCAATATTTTTTTGAAAAAATTATATGTTAAGGGCTCATATAAACTCGTTAACAGAATTTCGTCCTTCTAACTTTATCAGCTTAAAAAATTACCTATTCCAAAAATTTTAATTTCTTTTTAATTCTAAAGAAATTTCCTCTTGCATTTGGTACCCATATTTTTATTTTACATTGCATTGAACTTTTTAAATAATTTTTGGAATTAATCATATCCTTGAAATAACAAAGTCCTTTAAAATGAATTCTGACGGCAGAGAGAAAAAAAAACACGCCACTTTAAATAAAAAAGGAGGTTTCAAACCCATTTATTTATAATTTATTTTATGGTAGGGACTAATCCCGGAACCCCGGGTTGTGATAACGACATCCCGAAAATCTCGGGATCGGGATCGTTCATCATACAGAGTGGATACAAATTTTTCAATACGAAACTAGCGAAAAGAACAACAACTGCATTGAGACATACATAAATATGTAGCAGCTATTTCAAGTGTTGAGAAAATCTATAGAATTGCAAGCATTTACCGTTTAGCCACTACACGTTTCCAAGTGCTGTGCAAACCTGTGCTCATATGAAGTGTACACAACACAAACATGCACGAAACTGTGTATTGCACGTTGCTTACTCATTTAAAAGTTTCAGGAATAAAATAACAATTTCCGGCTAGAGTGCGCCATATATTCGTACGTGAATTTGTGTACTATGTCATTCCAATGGTGCGCGGGAAATCGTAGCTGGCTCGAAAAACTCGAATGTTTTCTTTATCGGTATCCATATTGAACAAGGGTATACTAGCGAATATTTGTTGCTGTTTTATATGATTTTCGAAAACAGAGTTTACGGGATGTACATAGCTCAGTGGTTAACACTTCTGACTTTGAACATCGAATTCGCAGGTTCGATCCCTGCTGAAGTCTAGAAAAAAGAAGTCTGATGAGGAGATGTGGTGATCTCCGAAATAGTGCTATAACTTCTACCGCTTAGACTTTGTTGCTTTTTCAATTTTTCCTAATAAACAATCATGGTACAAAGCTCAATAAAAATATTAAAAATAAAATGTTAAGAAGCCACAATAACATTGACAGATCCTAAATACGTTTGCTCCTGGTTTGCAAAAGAATACTTCTGTTAAGAACTCTAAATTTCTTTTCGATTCCCTACCAGCTCCTGAGTGCTGTGCAAACTCACTTACTCACAAACAACATCAGAAAATGTTGAGGGCGTTGCAGTTTCTGGACATGAATGATTATAAAATTTCAGCAAGTTAATGTGACCAATTTAACTTTAAATTCCTTCTTGTAGAGTGTAAGTATAAGTTTTTGAATTTCAACCGAGTTATTATAAGTTTGTTTATTCGAGTTTTTACCCAAAAGCTGTTTAACCCTCCTTTCCTTTTTTTGGTAGCCTATATTTCTATGTTGGAGCTATGGGACTAATTTAATAGAAGTTTTGGCTAAAAGCTATTGTTAGTAATATATCGAGGGCCTATATTCCATAACCTCTATCTGAACTTTTCACTGAAATGAGATTCTGATATAAAAATCCACCTAGGACTTAACTGTCATCGGTGATACTAATGCTATATAACGCTTGACAGAAGAATTTACTTTTAATATTCTTATTGAACTTTGTACCACGATTATTTTATTAGGAAAAATGGAAAAGCAACAAAATCTTAGTGGTAGAAGTTATAGCAGCTATTTCGGAGATCACCACATCTCCTCCTCAGACATCTTTTTTATAGACTTTCAGCAGGGATTGAACCCGCTTCATCGATGTGCAGAGTCAGAAGCGTTAACCACTGAGCTATGCACACCCTGTAAACTCGTGTTGCTAATTTATTTTCCTTATTCACCGCTACCGCTAACACTTTGTTACTTTTTAATTTTTCCTAATAAAATAATTGTGGTACAAAGCTCAATAAGAATATTAAAATTAAATGTTAATAAGCCAGAAGAATTTACTAATAAATTGCAAATTCATAATTACCATCAGTGATGACAGGTAAGTCCCAGACGGGTTCTAAGATCGCAAAGTAGTTTTTGTGAAAATTGTAGATAGAGGGTATTGAACATGAGGCCCCGATATATGTATGTCAACTCTGGGGTATACTTCAACCCAAGGGAACAAAAAGGGTTAAACAGAAATCAATCATACAGACTATGCTGGCATTCACCAGGCCACTTGCCCAATTTGGGGAATACCTGTTATATACCCATATATCAATTAAGTAAAATGATACAAATACCCGAAGGTGACACGAAAGTTTTACAATTTTAAAAAGCATTAAGCAGTTCTTTGGACTAAGCTTCCAGTATTGTATTCTCCACATGTATTATTTCGCGACACTAGCAAGAAAAAATTGCTAAAACAAATTGCTATTTGTGTCTACTTTAGGGAACCCTTTGTCAATTATAAGTGCTTTTGTAGCCAACGAACTGCTCAGAAAGACCTTACCAAATTCACAGGACAATCTGTTAAACGCACTGGTATTACTCCAGGCGACCGCTGTCGTGTATCGGTATGCAGTTTGCGCTTCCACTCCGCAGGGCCTGGGTTCAAGCCCTGATCAAAGCATCATCGCAAAAACCATATAGAAAAAGGTCTTTTCCGAGTATATTTGTGGCATGAAAAACAGCTTCTCATAAAAAACAATCGCCGTTCAGAGTCGGCGTAAACCGTAGGTCCGTCCCGTTTGTGTGACAACATCAAGGCGCACGCCACAACTCGAAGGAGAAGCTCGGCCAAACACAGTATTATTGCACAGTAGGGCGGAAAAAATATCACAGCTAAATGGCCAAACACGTAAACTTAATTTCGGCCTCTAGTTTACGATGCCGCTTTTAGAAAAGGAAGGAAGTTTTAGAGCTCTGACAGCGAAATTTTCGTCGTTTATGTCACTGCGCTCAGGTTTGAACTTTTTTTCTGTGCAAAGGTTTTGATAGCTGATCTTACTTAATTGGGACCTTTTGAATTAATGGCGTCCCCGTTTTGACAGATTGGCTCCAGATCTCGAGATAACGGTACTTGAAAATTTGCTTAAATTTTAACTTTTTTTTTTTAATATTTATCTCAGTTTTAAAGTTATTCTATTGAAATTTTGGACGTGACGGTCTATTTTTATTACCTCAATTTTTTCTGAAAATCATCGAAATCGGTTGACTATAACATGTACCTCCCATACAACTGATTATTCAGAAATGTGGTTTGCGTTATAACTCATATTTTATTTCGTAATATTTTTTAATTTTATAAGGTTGTATACTATTTTGACCTGAACTTGTTTTTTTTTTCAATCCCATTCTGGCATACCAAAAATATCGGTGCATCGTTTGCACCCATTACGATACATGAAAAAAGGGTGATGTAGTCCTAATTTTTACCAGATGCAGCCCAACAAAATTCTAACCACTGCGTATGGCACAACCAGTGGCCCCAGGTTCTTATATGATTTCTTTCACTAAGATCAGAAATTGGTCTTCTGAAAGTGTCAAGAAACAGACTTCTGCGATTTTTTTTACTTTCTGTAGAAAGATATGTGTATACGTGAAATATAGTCATTTGAATAGTAAAAAATTTAAGCTTTTATATGGCTCTTTTAGCCCGCAGTAAGATATTACATACCTCGAATATAGTGATTGTTTAAAAAAAAAAATAAATAAAAAAATACAATTTTACAAATTAAATTTTGTATCTGTTTTCTTTTATGAGCTTAATGTAAGAATGTTGAAATATTGTACCGTTTAGTCATCCACTTCATTATAAGGCAACTACAAAAAGGCAACTTAAAAAACAAAAATTGTAGGATTTTTATTAAAAAACGCAATTAAAAAGTCTAAGTTTGGGTGGAGCCGAATGTTAAATATAGTATTTAATATATTTTTTTTTACATTTCCAAAAACGACGGCTACGCGGTAAGGGTGGTTTTACTCCTGCTTCAAACATCTTCGATAGAACATTCAGTTAAACATAATCAGATAAACTTGTATAGCTATATGTGGGCGGTATGACGCCCATTCTCCGGAATTCCATAATAATGTTATTTTTTCATTTATTTATTAAGTAGAAAAAAATTTACAATATTCATGTTATCGCACAATTTACAGAATATGGTATAAACCTTAATTCTACATCATTATATTTATATTTTTATCACAGGTTTTAGTTTTTAAATAACGATTTTTTCGAAGGAAAAAACTACTATGAAAAACCTCCGCTTTAAATCTTACAAGCTAGTGTTGATATGTACGCATTTAAGTACCTGTACCAGTTTAATACGAAAAAAGTTCAGATATTAACATGTTTTCAGAAAAACTGCAACGAATTTTAAATCTTTCAGTCAAATTTAGTATTTGATCTGATAATATTTTAATTTTTGACTCATCGTGAAGCTTCCTGTTGGAGCAATCCCATGGTAGTCGCAGCATCATTTTTAGAATTTTATTTTGACGGATTTGTAATTTTTTAACATGGGACTTAGCCATGTTGCTCCAGGCTGGACAGGCATATAATATTATTGACTGAAAAATTGACTTGTAAATTACTAATTTATTTTCATCGCTTAAGCTTGAGCGTCTATTGATTAGGGGATACAGCATTTTAGTTGCCACATTTACTTTCTCCTGTATATAGTTTGATCACAGAAAGTTATTTTTTTATCAAGGATAACCCCAAGGTATCGTACAGTATTGGCCCATGGGATATCATAACTATCTAATTTTAAACCTGTACTTGGTAGAAAGCAATGACTTCTTTTTCTAGTGAAAAAGATAGCTTGTGTTTTACCAATGTTTAATTTAATTTTCCAACTACACAAATAGTCAGCGATGCTTTGCAGTGCGCCCTGAAGTTTGGTTACGATTTCATTACCAAGCTCATGAGAATAAAATATGCCAATGTCGTCAGCATACATGGCATATGAACAATCTACAAACCTTGGAAAATCAGAGCAATAAATGTT
>NW_016157501.1:57414-87624 GCF_001687245.7 Rhagoletis zephyria
TCAATATCCTCTTGTGAACCAATTAAGTCAAGGTTGGTTGGTAAGGTACATAAAGAATTTTTTAAATAAGAACGATATGTTTTCCAGTTTGTCCTATCGTAATCCATTACAAGGTTGTCGATGTGCTTGAAATTTAAATTAAGTAAAAATTTTACCGGTAGATGATCACTGGTTACTGGTTGAGATATATACATGGGTGTATTCGAGAGTACCAGGTCAATATTTGATGGTGTAAATCTACTAGATGAAGGTATAATGTTGGGTCATTTGAGTACAGAACGTTTATGGGGAAAATTGTGGTAAATTCATTTAGTATATTTCCCCAAATATTTGCTCGCGAACAACCCCAGTTGCGATGCTTACTGTTAAAATCACCACAAAAAATATACGATCCATTCAAATTGAAAAGTTTTCTTAAGTCTTTTTTGTAATTGTTCTGGAGTTCCGAGGTATTTGTGCCGCCCGGAAAGTAAGTACTGAAAAGTTTAAATGATTTATTGTCTGAGGAGGTCACTATAATTCCAATATTTTCAATAATTTTAGTATTAATATTTATGATAATAAAATTAATAGACTTTTTGACTAATATGGCAACACCACCACCTACTCCAATTTCCCTATCTCTACGCACACATACATAACCAGGATAATACAATTTATCAGAATGCTTTAACCACGTTTCCGAGAGCATACATATATCAACATTAGTTTTAGTCAAATAGTCAAAAAGTTCCATAAACTTATTTCGGATGCTGCGACAGTTCCTGAATATTATTTTAAGCTGACNACAGTTCCAGAATATTATTTTAAGCTGAGAGACAGACATTACTTATTACTAGAGTAAAGAAACTTAATTGCTAATTGTGCGATAGCGTTAAATTGCTCATATTTACTTCTACATTCTCTCAGTTTCTGTATTAATTCAAAAGTTAGTTCAGTGATTTCTCTCTCAGTGAACAAATTGTTGCTGTCACACATTGGCTCAGCGGTATGATCAACTGGGGAGCGCCACGCCGGCACTTTTCCAGATTCTACCGCTCTTGTATTGTTTACGTGATTCGAATGCTTTGTAGGAAGAGGTGGGAATTGTGAACTGTGTGTTTTCGCTGGAAGTGTAACTTAACTGAGCCACGTTCAAAGTATACAATGTAAAGAGTGTCTTTGTAGTTTTCGAATGTTTTCGTAACGATTTTGACCTCTTTGCACTTCAATCTAAGAGAAATTAACTCACTTTTCACTTCATCCGTGGATTTGTGTTCTAAGCCGTAGAGGACAACTTTAAACGCCCTTTAATTTTTAAGGTCATTCTATAGAATTGACAAGAGTTTATCTTTAAAACGTCTTTGATTTTATTAAACGAAGTGAATGATTCACTTATTATTTTAACGCCAATGGAGATTTTTTTTAGGAAAAAGTCGTTTATATCTTTTTGCGCTAAAAGATTCTTAATGAAATCACTGTCTTGCTCAAGAACCTTGATAGGCGGCAGCACTTCTTTTGTGGTTTTGTTTTTTTGGGAACTTTCATTACATTCCATGTCACTTTCATCGTCTTCAAGAGCCTGCAAAGGCGTCCAGAAGTTTGATCTATTGACATTTTTAGCACTCACACTTTGATTTTTAGTGTCCAAAAGTTTTCTTTGCTTACGAGAAGACATTTCGTCTTCAGCGTGATCGAGCGTTGCTCGTTTCGCAATTTTCTTATTTTCTTTTATGTCTATATTTGTTTTGATGGTTGTTAGTCACAGATGCATAAACAGGTCTGACTTGGCCAGCGGTAACACAGCGACTGAATAATGTTATTTCTTTTCAAGGAATTGTTGAGTGGTGAGTAAATTAGCGTTCTCAAATTTCGAACGATCGCGGTTTCAAGGATTTCTGAAATATACCGTTATATGAAAAGGGGGCCGGAATTTTAGTCCGATTTCAAGAATTTTCTACGCTTTGCTTTTAGTCACCTAGTATACGGAAGGTTCAAATAGTTGAAAAGCGGCATGGCTTCGGCGACCAGAAATGGTAGTTTTTCACCCCACTTACT
This sequence comes from Rhagoletis zephyria, assembly GCF_001687245.7. Taxonomy (NCBI): domain Eukaryota; kingdom Metazoa; phylum Arthropoda; class Insecta; order Diptera; family Tephritidae; genus Rhagoletis; species Rhagoletis zephyria. The sequence continues at coordinate 59,452 of NW_016157501.1, forward strand.
AACAAATAAGCTAGCCTTTTTGTGGTGCTTTGCTGAATGCATTACTTATTTATGCGTATACCACAAAAATGGCTAAAAAGAAAACTCTACAAACTTGTTTCCTTGCATTTTCGACAAAGTATATAATGATGTCATTTACAGAAGCAAGAAAAGTATTATTATTTGCATTATTTCTGTAAAAGATCCCAATAAACAATTTAAGATGAACGTTAGTTGTCAAAGGCGACTCAAATAACCATTGATAATGTTGCATAACAATGCATTTAGTAATTTAAAGAAAATTTCAACTTTTTTCTCCAATTTTTAATTTATTCCGATTTTTCGACCACAAAAATATTAAAAGATTTATTAATTTGGATTTCATAAATTTTAAATAGAGCATAAACCCTTTTATCATACTTATTATCTTACTTAAAAATCTTTTTACATATCATTATTGAATATTAATTAAAAAAATTGTAGGAAAATGACCTGATAGAGAAAAACGGTATACAGATCCGTAATCTACGACCCAAAATTAAGTTTAAGTGTATCGTATTTTTGTGTGTAATCTTAGTATTCCTACAGCATTATTGGCACTTTTTGAATTTTAGTTGAATATGCTTCGTTATGCGGATTCCAAACGAACTAGAAATGTTATTGAATCGGCTACTCAACCCCGCCAAGATCTCCTAGTCCTTCAATCGTTGTCGTCAAGCTCAACTAACGGGAGACTCAGGAAGCGTATAGCTTCTATGGGTTTTGTCCATAGGGGCAGAGGCGTTAGTTGAGTGGGTTTTAGGGGGCATGAGAGGAGATGTCTCGAGTCGTTGGGTGTCTCTCCGCACGCCGGGCACTCGTTGGGCACATCTACAGCTAATCTACACAGGTTCGAGTTTTACTTGCTGCAGTAACCTGAGCGAAGTTGGGCTATAGTGGTTCGAGTCTCCCGAGGCAGCCGAAGTTCTGTCTCATCCACGTCAGTTGGTTATCTTCCCAAAACGGCATTCATAAGTCGAGAGCCAGTGTAGATCAATACTGATTCCCAGTGAATGACGGTTATGGTGTAGATGATTTTATGTCAATATCAGAAGGAATCCGGCCGCTGTCCGGAGTTCTATGTTTTGGCAGAAATTAGAAATGTTTGAAGCTACTTCTTACTAAGTAACCGTAATGCGTTTTCAAAGGTAAAGGTAAAAGTAGCAATAAAGTCGATATGTTTAGAGAAAGCAAAATTGGAGACAATATATTCTTCAATGTCGGTGGTCATACATATTTTAGTAGACATCGTTATCGTTGGAAAGAATATAGAAAAATTAATATCACACCAGCTATTCAGTTACCAGCAGGGCCCTGGTGTGTACGTATATATATGTATATATGTACATATATACTTAAATATGATTACATATACGAAAATTATTTTACCGCCAAAAAAATACCCTTAAGGAAAAAAAAACAAAGTGAAACATTCGACTTTTTGTGTGCGTACGTACTGCCAAAGTAAATATTTTACTTTGCGCTTAAATGTGAATGCTGTTGGCTGCGTTAAGTGCTCAAAAGAAGACACTCTTGACAAAATTTAAGTAAAGTTGGCTGGTTCACAGAAAAGAACTAATAAACATTTTTTTTATACTTAAATTGGTGCTTATTATGTACGGTTGTAGAGTGTTTATTCATCACATATGTGGGTGTCGAGAGTTTGTTTTAAGAAAGGAGCACACACCCCTACATGCTAACATATTTACATATATATACATATGTATGTTCTCGCACTCTTTCATACGCTTAAGCAGTTACACAGCGTCAATGAAAAAGTATTTGAATAAAATTTTGGTTGCCGAATTTTTTCGATAATTCTAAGGTATCCTTGCAAGAACGACAAAACAAATTTAACGGTGTTGTGTAAATGGGGGCTACTTCAGTTAAATGAGAAAATTTTATTTATTTTTTAATGTTTGGCCAAGGCAAGGATTGTTGAATTTACTTAGGCACATATTTTTATCGACGATAAGTTAGGCTTTCGACGCCATGCTAGAAAACAGTTTCACAATTAGGAGATCGTTGTCGAAAATGCTTCCTGATATGCTGATTCCTTCTTTATGGAGCTCCAGCGTAGGCACGCTTGTTGGGCAAGAAAAAACGAAAAGGCCTGGATTGGAGGAGGAAAAAACTGCATCACTGAAAGATTCGGGGAATAAATTATCGAGGACCATCTTCATTAAATATATTGATAAATGAACATCAACTTAAGGACACTAAAATGAAACAAAAAAAAGACGCCGGGACACGTAATCTGTATTTTGGGTCGTAGATATGGATCTACATATATTCCGTTTTTCTAGAGCAGGTCACTTTTCAAAAATATTTTCATTTAAAGTTTGCGAATGAAAAAAAAATCAAACTTTAACATGGAAAATGTTACTCATACGCCAAGTACGTGTAATTACGTATTCGACTATGTTCGATGTGGCGTATGAGTAACAATATTTCTTGTTTCTATTTCTTACAAAAAATTTTTGCAGATTTTTTTTTTACCATTCATAACTTGTTTATTTATTCAGCGATTTTCAATGTTAGTAGCTTTAATAAAAATAAAAAAAAAATTATAAACGATGTGTTATAAAGTTTGAATTTTGTTTTCATAAAAAGGGAAAATATCTTGGGATATATGAAAATATCTTCTGGAAAATGGTATACATATCCATACGCGCTTTTTTGAGTCATTTCAAAATTTAAGATTTTCCTTACACTATTTTTTAAGTAGTTTCTAGTTGAGAATATAGCCTGTTGCTTAAATAAGTGCAAAATGAAACTAAATCATCTACTTGATGAAAACTTTGAGGGGTTAAATATTGCATTGAAAGTACTGAAAAAACCCTCGTACTGTATCATTTAATGAAACATTTAAATCGATGCGTCTAAGTCCTTGACTTCAAATGGACGATGCTGGTTCAATGCCAAAATTCTTCCACCCGATGTGTGTTAGCATCCTCTGTACAAATCTTTCTCCCCCACGCCCCAACTCAATTTATTTAGTTATTTACTTGAATGCAATTTCGTTGTACAGCTGTGACATTCTGCTCCTTGCGATGTCTTTTAATAAATAGAAATGATTGCAACTGCGTTGCTTATTCCTCGAAATGCTATGTGCTCATGAAGAAAATACGTTTGTTCGACATGAACGCTCGCTATGTGACATTTGCTACTTTCGACATAGCACTTGGCTCTTGGCACTTAGCACTTTCCACTCAGAAGTTGCATTTTTGGATGTTCTGCCGGAAAGTAATCAGAAAATTTAAAGAATGTCAATAAACTGAATGGAGATTCCAGAAAAGCAAAAAGTATCACACACGCTCTCCGTGTAAGTAGGTAGCGGGAGTAGCAGCCTCTTCTACGCTCCGTCTACATCAACATTAAGTATTTGCCTAGATACTGGCTGGGTGTGAAAAACTCAGCTACAACATTTCATGTCACATAAAAACAAGAATCAGTACAGTTTGATAGACGGATGCAACGATAAGGCAAGACAAGACAACCAGCAGGTCAAGTAGCAGGAAGACGAACAGTGTCGATTAAAGCAGCAGGAAGTTGAAGTGGAGGCGTGCGGCCGGACAAACGACACCAAAGGAGAAATTACTTGACAGCCATGAAATCAAAAGTTGCATTCTTCCGGCACTATTATCACTCGCTACGTAATAGGAATATGGAAGATGGGAGGTTGATTGTCCCAGTAGAAAAGAAGTGTGAAAAAGTGGTTGTTAGTATTGTTGCTCATTGCTGGCAACCGCACACAAAATACCAAGTTTCAACCAAAAACAACAACCAAGGTTCTATGAAAGTATAAAGCCGAATATGTATGCCTATGTACACGTGTTGGTATAAATGTGGGTAAAATTTGAATTCCTCTAAACCACAGATATATTTATGCATACGAACGTGTGAACATAGATAAAAATAATGAAGAAATTTTCAAGGATGTCTCTCGTAAATCTTGAAGTGTCGGCATGAGGAGCGTAAATACTTTCACTTTGTATATTTAAATACCGAAATTTCATGCTTACAAACATTTAGCAGTATTTGTTTTTTCTTATCGTCGACAATGTCTGTGATCAGCAGCAACAGATACCAGGGGGAGATTTGTTCGCCTAATGCTGCAAAGGTTAATGCATGTCAAAAGAATTACTGTCGTAAAAACACCGGCTGTAACAAAAATAATAATTAAAATAAAAAAAAAACATAAAAGCAACAAAAAAAATACTTTAATTCCAACCAACATCGTTGTAGCTGTGTGTACGTAATAATGGCAGAAATTAGAATAGTTTCAAGGACAAATATAAAAATAGATTTCGCAGACAAACATACAGCTTGTCGGTTGGTCAAGGGTAGGTGGGGTGGATTGAAGATATCTAGCCTCTTTAACTACTGAAGATGTTGGGGACGGCTTCCGGAAAATCAAATCACCAATTCAAACTGATGTGGATGTGTTGTTCTAATATCTCTTCAAGGGTTGATATACTTTTGCCTACATCTTTTATTGATTTTTAACAAATCCCTCGAGGTAGGAGGTCACTCTCATTAATCCTATTCTAAAATCGGAAATAAGAATAATATAACTAACTACAGACCTATTTCTAAATTATAAAGATTGTTCGAATACATTGCCGAACAAAAATTATCTCTGTAAATCAGTACTTTTTCATACCTGGTGGGTTGCCATTTCTAATCTGGCTCTAATTTCTGAACGTAGGCAGCTTTTCACAAACGTGATCAAGTCGACACTGTAAATACGGACTTTACAAAAGCGTTCGAAAAAGCTTGCCACTTCATTTTACGTTCAAAGCCAAGGCATATTTGATAAGGTCAAAGTGACAACTAGCTCGAACTCTCTCGTAGCTAGTTATAATGTCAAAAAAAAATGTAAACAAACAAATTAACCCTTTGAGGTGCGAGTGCTATGTTCGCTACAAATTAGCATCAATTGAAACGCATCATAGTGAAATTATGCCAGGTGTAGTAATACAAATTAGATGATAGATTTTACACTAACTTATTTGAAAGTTTGCCTTCAAAAAACTTTTATAAGATAGCCGAATGTCAGGAAAATAAACTGAGAAAGCTGTTTTATTTCTGAAAAAAAACTGAAAATATTACAAAAATTTTGTGATGCTGNGCGAGGAAACAAGCAGCGCTCGCTCGTTTGGCGAGCGAGGCAAACTTCTCGTGCCTCGCCTCATTGCTGCTACGAGTACGAGCTGCGAGCGCCTCGTTGTCTGCGAGGCATTGAGTAGGAGTTTGCTCGCTCGCTCGCTCGAACTCCGAGTTTTTGCCCACCCTGGCTGTAGTCAAATTTATAGAGAAACTAGTTTTCCTCACCCGCTTTGCTGAATGTATGAAATTTCTGTGTGTTAGATAAAATAAAATTTATTTAAATTAAATTTAAACTTAAGAAGAAATTACCGATTTTGAAATTTTTTTAAACCCTCTTCAAAACATTTTCTTAAACCTCTTTCATCAGACACCCATATTGTGATAAATATTTAATTACCTACATAAATGATAACAATAGTAATTATTTAAAATGGTTTTGGTTTAATTTTTTTTACTTTGTACAGCTTGTTTAGTGAAGTTTTACTTGTAGGTAGGTAATCTTTATTTATAAATATGCACGTTTTAACTTTAATTTCCTCATTTTCAATTAATTAATAAAAACACAGAGCAACACTCAAGGCGAATTCATATAAGGTGGTGTTGCTAGAACAGCTGCTTTAATTCGCCTCGGTACACATACATATGTCAAAACTCCTAATGAGTGTGTGCGAAAGGAAGAGCGTTGGCATTATCTTTCCCTCCTCCTCCTTGAGCGAAGGATAGCAGAAATTTGACATTTGTGTGCCGAGATCGAAAACAAAATGATGTTTGCAAGACCCTAGGGACCCAAGGTCGTTCTCTACTTAAAAGTTAGAACTTACAATATTGACGTGAAGGCTGTTTGTGTGGTTTCCAAGAGTATTTGTTTGTTTTCATTCACCGTCAGACTAACTTAGTTTGCCTTCCTCACTATGTTGGAGAATGCTCCGCTCACGGCCGGGTGTTGATATCGACGATTTTAATGTTATCTGCATACGCCCGTAGTATTGGTTTATTGCTACATATATGCCACTGCGATGCCGATTGATATCACGTATTACGCTTTGGGACATCAGATTGAAGAAGTGATACGAAAACGAGTTACTATACCTAAAGCCTAGTTTGGTCTCCTTCTCCTTCCCCCTCGAATTTGAACAGCTCAGCCGGTATTCATAGCAAAAGCTTAGTGCCTCATTCATAAATTTTAAGTTATTTACTTGAGTATTGTTCGCTTGCAACTTAGTAGACCTATTACGACAGCATAAATGCATCCTCCAGCCTATAGTTTAATTGAATAGCAACATGTTGATACGACTGGCTCGTTTGCGAGCAACAGCTGCGCTGTAAAACACTCAACTGAGAGTGTCTGTAAATCTGTTCGTAAATGACGGTGTTCATTGTCGTCACATAACTAAGCATTGCCTGCCCAAATAACTTTCTTATTTCGTCCACTGAGGGCTTGAAAAGCGCTAACAATACAGCTTCCGCATATAACGACTACTATTCAGCATCGCAAGCATCCACGCGTTTACAAGCTGTCTGTCAGGCGTCATGAAAGCTCTGCGCCAATACGTGCCAAATATAGTTGTTTTTAGCTGATAGGCTGGTAGTTACTTTCCTGTTGCTTTTGTTTTGACTCCGGTCCTTTGTTTGGTGATTTGACTGGACGTACATACATATTTCGTATAGGTACATGCCAATTGGACCTTAAATAAAAAAATCCATGCATTTACAATGATTCGTGATGGCAAGCATGCGGGTACTTTGCAAAACTTGTTGTTTTTTTCCTTTTAAACATATTTAGTCGTTTGGGATATGGAACCTGGTGCTCGCTGCTCTTTGCCGCTTTGACGTTCGTTGTAGCCAGTTTTTTTTTCTTTTCATTCTCCTTATTAATGACTACATTATGCATAATGTAATTTGCATAATTGCGTTCGTCGTTCTTATAGGCGGCATACACAGTCAGTCTGACCCGCGAGTCATTTATGTACGTGTTGACTCGCCTTCGACTACACATAGTTGAATCATTCAGAGCCATTCCAGGAGTCATGTCGATGTAACTAACACATACTAATTTTCACAAACACATTCCAACCGACTCGTGAGTCAGACGCACCGTGTATGCTGCCTATTAGGACTAAAATGCGCTTAAGATATTGAATCCTTGGCGCTGCCAAGGACAATGAAAATCAATGTTACTCTGTGCGCTAATGGAAACTACTGACATTATTCTTGATAATTTATACTTTTCTACTTGACAAGAGCATTTGACGTTTTAAACCTTTTCTTCTTTTTTATTGGCGGCATACACGGTGCGTCTGACTCGCGAGTCGGCTTATATGTGTTAGTGAAAATAAATTTGTGTTAGTTATACTCTGCCATGACTCTGAATGACTCAACTGTGTGTAGTCGACAGGCGAGTCAACACGTACACAAATGACACGCCAGTGAGACGCACCGTCTATGGCGCCTGTTAGAAGAAGTATAATATACCTAATTAATGCGAAAAAAACCAAATCTGACAAACGAATTGGTAGAAAAGACTTGGAATGATTTTTTTTTTTTACTTAGAGGAAAGAAGCTTATGGCTACTATACAGAATCGCGGCGGCCACCACAGCCGTAATCCCAAGAATGCACTGCACTTTAAGTATTTTCTACTCACACATTTAGTGAAGATTTTGCCCATAGCGAAGGCTAGCTGATGCGTGCATAGCCGAAATTCCCATCTACCAGTGAGTATTTTTCAACAGCGGAGAACAAGCAAATAATTAAACGGGTAGTACTTCGCTGCTACCGGAATCCGTAAAGCTTACAAAGCCACGTTATATTCGATCGCTATGCGACTGTTTGAGACGTAGAGATGCTGGAAGCTAACAGGGCAAATCTGTCTATGATAGTAAATAGTCTTTCATATGACAAATAAAAGACAGATGACAAGATAGTTCGAAAGACTTCGGTTATTCTAGCGCAAAAGTCTTATAAAAAATATCTCTGATTCACCAATCGGTGGAACGCTATACTGAGAGAAAGCACTTTGTATCATTCAACTCGCGTGGCTCAAACAGGTGTAGTGGCCGAGTGAGATTTTATAGTATGTACTGCTATTGACAATATTCAATATTACTAAACTGAAAAGGAATAGTTTAAAACAATTGATATCAAGCACCCCACGGTTACGAGTTTTTTCATACCTGCATACATAAAGTTTCATTAAGTTTATACATAAAGTTCATGTACGCAGGTATGAAAAAACTCGTAGCTTCTACATTTTTGGTGTCTCCATTCTCAAATTTTTACAGTGTACTCCAAAAAGTTTGACAACTATTCAGGTTGAAAAAAATAGATAAAAATAGAACATGGTATAGTTAATTAAAATAAATAAAAAATGCAATTTTTGAAGGCAATTTGTTTTTTTATTTTAGTCTACCTCACACTGTCATGCAAAGCCGAGGTAATTGCGCACATTTTTCTACCTTAACTGATTTTCTCCGACAAAAAGTTTATTAACTGTAAACAATTGAAAATAGGTACTTCACCGTGAGTTAAAAACTTCAGGATTTTTTTTCGAGATTTTCGAATATCATGACGAAATAAAAAAAATGTGTGTCTTTTTTCGATAAAGAATGTAAAAATATATATTTCGCCCCAGAAAAATTAGTGAGGTTTAAATATTGAATGGAATGACCTACATATATATATTTTTAAATTTAATTTTATTTAAAAAAAAACTTATTGCACAAATGCGAACAGCATAACGCTAAAGCTAAGATCCCATTATCGGCTCAATGGGCCGATTTTCGCCGCACTTTATCTACCGATAGTGTGAACAAACACAATTTTTCGAAACTGAGCCGAAATTGTGCTGAGTAACCAAAATTAATTTGCTGTACGAATAATTTGAATACTCTTTTGCCTATTGTAGAACAGTGTTACGGCTGAAATTTTTTCGAAAGTCGCAAAAAAAGTGTCGCAGCCGAAAAAAAGTGTGTTCAAGTCATTCAAATCGTTTATACCATGTATTACCTTGTTTATACCTACGAAAAACTGCATTAACAAAAAAACCGATATGTTTCAACACATACATACTTCTTTCAAACGTTTATTCCTTTGACTCGAATTTGTTTTCAAATCGCTTTTTATAAGCCTTTATTTTTTATTTCTCCCATCGGTTAGAAAACAAGTATAAACGCATCATTCATTTGACGACGTGAAATGAAAATAGTCTGGTTTTCTTTATACAGCCCGTTTTAAACTTGAATTATTATTATAACAAATGTTAATTCTTGTTCTCCTCCATTTCAGTCCGACGCGCCAATTAATTATTTAAGAAATGTCGAGTAAAAATAAAAAATTGTATCTACTTTTTAATACGGTTTCAGCGAGTGCGCTATAACTACACAGGTATAAATGCTTCAAATAAATATGTGTTGAGCCAAATCATATGTTTGTTAATGCGGTTCTTGCGCAAGTATAAGCAAGGTAAAATTGAAGTCAATACATTTTTCAATTTCAATCAAAGCGAACTGACTCAAAGCACTTTGTGTGTCGGTATAAACAAGGTATATGTAAAGACTTTCATCATTAGGGCATATTATAGTTGTAATAAAATCGACTCTAAGGTTAGTTTTAGCTTTTTTCAACGGAAAATATGCCAAAAATCTGCTTAGAGTAGACTTTATTTCATAAATGACTATGCATGCCTCATTATTTTTAATATATTGTTAATGGAGATCATATTTTTCAGTAGTAAAAAGACGCAATATGCATATTTTGCATTTAGTATGAAAACCAAATTGCAGTTAAAAAGAGAGTACTTACATCATTAAATAAATAATAAATTTAACACAAATAAATTGGGGGAAATGCTATGCTACAAAACGGTGCATTAATTCATGCTACTTCCGAACATTTATTCTGAAAATGTTTGACATAATAAAAAGTTGGAAATGCATCAAAATCTGGCCAGAGGTGTTTTTTAAATGCCTTTGAATAGTAAATTCTATTAGCATTTTTAAACATGTAAGAAAAATATAATTTATGAAGGAATTGTCAAATGTCTATATAGAATTTTAAATCAAAGAAAAGGTACAAAAGTCGCATGATTTTTTGGAAATGTTTCAAAATAAGCCAATTTGTAAAAAGTAGGTGTCAGTTGGCATCGATCTCCAAAAAGTGTCTATTTGACACTTTAGTCGCACAATGGTAACACTGTTGTAGAAGAATCAAATTGCTAAAAATGCGACAATTTTTACCAATCAAAGTTGACAATTTGTTTATTGTTATTATTAATCAAGCACGATAGTGTACGTTTTGTACCGATTATCGTCGCATATTTAATTTAGCCGATATGCACCGAAAAATATTGCCACAATGTTCGATGATAATGGGATCACTCAGAAATCAGTTGTACAAATTTTGTAAATACATATGTACCAATCAAGCACGATGAAAATTGGTGCAGCATACTGTGCTATTTGCGCCGATAGTGGGATCCTAGCTTAAGACCTCCTCGGTAGCAAATCTTTCAATTAGTGTTTTGAAAGACAGTAAAGGAGAGGGCTGCTGTTGTACCATATATCAAAACATTTGCTAGGATCAAGTAGGTACATATGCAAATACATATGAATGTACTTACCAATAAAAACGGAAATTCGCATATTTCTCCGTCTATGCTTAATAAACTGCATATTCGAAACGTTTTCATTTAAAAATATGTAGCTATTTTTGCACTCAAGCAGAGAGAATACACACTTTCATGTCTAGTGGATATCAATAAACATAATTAATTCACCACTTAACGCTTCATTACCAATCTTTGGCAACTTTTCTCACACCATTGACTCCATCATCATTTTTGATCCTTTGCCAATTGCAGAATATTAAGTACTTATGTATGTACTGAATGGCTCACTTCCAAAGAGTGTAGTGAAATTGTCTTCGAACGAGTAAACATGCAAGTATCCTCTTAATGTGTCTTATAAAAATGATGGGAATATGTATCGCATCCATTTATATACATATACCAACATTTCATTGAAATTTATATTACTTATGTATATACACGTGTCATATTTCGGTATATAACGTTATTATACAAGGTAATTGAACCGCAACCGAGCACAAGTAACCCAAGGCCATGGCAATCAGTTTCCCTGCAGCGCGACTCGCCGCCACCTAGCTTCACACTCACTTCCTACTATCCCGCCACTGTAGCAAGGGCAACCACTTGTGCAAACTTGTATCTTAGCAATAACCTGCAACTCAAGCCTTCTAAAGTATCTGTGCATACTTGAACGTTTTTAAGTAAATGTGTTAGTAAATAAGTGGGCAGACTATATCACAGCAATTAAGATGTTAATTGAAAATGTGTTTAAGGATTATGACGAGTCAGATTTTAAATTTGGTCGTTGTCGGTCGGCCTTGGACTGTTTGATGTTGGTTTGTTGGTTTATAAAGTCTAATTCAATCGGGTCGAGAACAAAAGAAAGTAGCCTTCGAGTGCATATTACATCGTTATAAATAGTATATAATCACTTAATTATATTGGAAGTTATGAAAGGAAATTTATTGCTAAATACCTTATTTCGAAGATAAAATTAAATTTTTCCAAATAAGTTTCTTTGCAAGGTCGACAAAATATGTTCTACTTTTATTATAGTGAATGGGTGTGTCACATAAAGGTGGAAATTTATAGTACTGTTTGGATCTGCGAGCTATAGGTACGAATTCATTTTTGAAGATGCTCTAAGACGCAGATATGTGTATGTATAACCACGTATTTGCTTCTCGTCCACACACTCCCTAAACGCGATCTTGCATCTACCTCCGATTCATATATGTACATAATTGCAGTCGGTTCGTCCTAAGCACATCGGTAAACCCCGGAGCCTCGCTTACACCTTAAAGGGTGGAAGTACGATTTTAAAATTTCAAGTAACTACAAAGTGCCGTAGCTTTTTGACTTTTTTTTTTGTTGACAGTGTCATGCATTTTCTTCCGTACAAAGTATGTTCGACAATATTTCTATATGGAAGAAAATGCGCGGCACCGTAAACAAAAAAATCAACGGTGTATTGTAGTCACTTTAAATTTTCACTTTATCGTACTAAAATTTTATGTTATACTAAAATTACATACCCGAAATTTTTCTACAGATATTACTAACTTTTTTATACAGTTTTAAAATCGGATTTACGCATCTAATATGCTAGATTTTTATAAAAAAGTAATGAATATTAAACAAGCAAAAGGAAAACTGTAATAACTAAGGATCAAAAGGGTGTGCTAATGTAATGACTTGGAGTGTATCTGTAATTAAGAACTAAAAATAGTTTAGTGCGTAAAGGAACATTTTTATGTTCACTGTTTGCTAATTTGAAAAATTAACAAGTTGGCTTTTCTCCAATTTTCTACAAAACATATTCCAAATGGTGCTTGTAGCTTTTTAATATTCTAAAAAAAAAACACTGAAATAAAATAAACGCTCCCTATTCTTTTAATGCCAAAATTTAAAAGTAACTAGATTTTGGAAACGAAAAACTTTTAAACATATTTCCTGAATTTTCTACTTCCGTAACAGTTTGCTAAAATACGTAATTTTTTCGCTTGAGCTTACAGCAATGCAATGCTTTAACTGTTTGCTATCCTTTCAAATGAAGGACGCGGAGTTATTGGGGAGAAAGTCACATCGAATCTACACAAAAGCATACCTCTTTTTGTTGGCATGAGTTGTTATTTATTTTTTCTGCACGCACCTATAGATGACTTGTTTTACTTTCTTCTATTCAATAATTTGTGAAATATGCCATGAAGACTTTTATAAGCTACACCTTTCTGGAACTGTTTTTCCGAGCATAGTATGCTCTGCTTCTTTTACGAAAAGGACAATTTACTCAAGGAAGAAAGAATTTCATACTACTCGAGTGTCAGTTGAGAAATACTTTGCTTTGCTCCAAAAATTTTCTTTGCAAATAGTCGAGTATAGCTACTTCGAAAATGAAAATCACTTAAATCAACAAAAAAGAAAACGAGCAGTATCTATGAAATAATGTCCCTGCAAGAACAGTGACAATCATTTGACCGGTAAAATGACGGCAATACTGATAGAAATACTCGTCACTACTTTGTATTAAAGTGTCTATTAAAATATTAAAGGTAATGTGCAAAATTGTATGGAAGAAAATGTATACATGTGAATCACCAATGATATAAACGTTGGTCTCATATGAATAATCATCCTTGATGGGTTCTTAAGTCACTATTGGCAAATCGTACCAGCTATAAAAGTTGGTCAAATATGACTGATCACAATTGATGGGTTTCGACGTCATATTAAAAAATACGAGCTTTTTTCTGCTCATAGCATTAATAAAATTTCTTTTTTCATTATAAAATACTTGAATTTGCTTTATTAATTGCTCGCATAAAATTTGCGACCGCCTTCTTTAACTACTAGAATTTTTTAATTGTGATTTATAATGATGTACATATTTGCTTTCCTGGTCTACCTTTCCATCATCAGTGACGGTCAAATGATAGTCACTGAAAAAATTCGTATGCTATCAGCATTGTCAATCATATGACTGGTAAAATGATTGTCACTGTTCTGTCCGGTCCAACTAGGATATAGATTTTCGCATACATAGGTGTTAGTTTTACTTGGGAATGTGTTGTAATTTTAGTCATTCGTGCCTTGTAGGGGTGCTTTTACAACTGCATTTTTGCATGTGTGTATGCATGTATTAGTGTCCGACCGAAGGTTCGGCCTGACTTCAGTATTCGGCCTATTCGGTTGCTTTTTATATACGGCTTCGGCCTTCTGTCGAAAATGCCGAACAATTATGCAATTCACAAGGTGTTGTATTTATCGTAAAGTTACGTTATTTTACAACAGTTGTTCAAATTTTGTTGTTGCTTCACATCTCTACATAACACTTTGGAAAATGTAAGAAATCTATATCGACCCCTTTATCGTATGTTACAAAAACAATATATTACAGGAAAGTGTTCTTTGTATTTTTCTCTGCTTTGGCTAGCACCAGTAATACCCAAGTTTAGCGTTGCTGAGATAATTGAGAAATATAACTAAACACAGGATTTTTTTTTGTAAGGTCTCTACATTCTAATTTCTTAGCACATACGATAATTTCGCCAACAAGAAAAAAATGCATTTTTACATACCATAAAATTTACAGTAAATTTTTGGAGTTACTATTGTTTGGCGAGTTATACCATTCAAGTCTCTAGCTTGTCGCGAAGTTAGTTTAAAATCGATTGGAAATTTCCGCGGGATGACCAAGTGTAGTGAAAGCTCGTAATAAAAAGAGGATGCCAGCGACAAAGAAGCAACATAAAATGTAAAATTTTACATTTTCTTGACTCAGCGAAATCAATAAGATATGCAGGTGAACATTTTAAGGCTCTAATAAGAATTTTACATAAATATATAAATATATTTATAATTATGTCATTAATTGCACAGCTTTCTATATTCCGGACAAATCCAGTAAGCCGGACAAATTATATTTGTGTCCGGAATAACGAGATATTTAGTACTGTACTTCAGTATTAATACATTCAAATATTTGAGAATTTAACAATTTAGTATTTATTTAGCGACTCTTACAAACCCGTGTTTTCTAAATTAAATATTTAGGCATCTCTAAATAACAAGTATCTACATGGGTATCCAGTTACCACACGCGTATGCAAAACTATTTAAGTAAGTATGCCCATCAGGGTGGGAACCTTATTCCCGACAGAAATACACTCGCAGGTCTGAAGTGTTTGCCCACCGACGACCGCTATTAGAAGTTTTCGATCTAGCTCGAATAGAGTTCTATCGAGTTGTAGAAGAATCTTCCAAAACTAGGCTACGGTGACTGAATTTCTACGTTGTTTCCTTCCCTTACTATCTAATCGGTCTTGAAACCTTGCCACACGTCTTGTTTGAAGATCTTTCGATGCTAACTGAAATCTTCTGTTTTGTTTACCGAAGGAGTAAGCCTGATATTTCCTACCCAGTTCATGAAAATGTGTAGAAGTTACTTAAAATATGTTCTTCCAACAACTATCCCATTTTCGTTTTACAAAGAGTTAAATGAAGCGCAAGACTCTTAAATTCCAATATCTCCTTCTGTAGCAAATCACAAATTCATCTTTAGTTGGCTATACTATCACCAACGAATTGAATCAAGCGCGCTTAGCGATGGAAACGTCTTAAGTAAAATATTTGCCATCAAAGTTGGTAAGTTTATGAGTTCTTAAGTAGATTAAATAAATTTTCGCACGAATTTCGATGGACGCGCACAACAAAAATTAAATGATCGTAAGGCGAAACTGGAACCCATATTTAGCAGGGATTAAACAGCATAAGCGGATAGAACAGAGTTAAAAGCAAACTATGTATGACAACGAAGCGACATAAAACTGCTAGGCTGCAATAGTGCAATCAAGTGTTTTATATATAGATGGGCATACACTAGGGTGTTAGATAATTGACATTTTTTCCAAAAACCGGGTTTCAATTTATTCCGAAAATTGCAATTTGAAAAAACCGGTTCCCTGTTTTGAAATTAAGAAAAAACCAGAAAACCCGGTTTTAGTTTACATAGTTTTCGTATAGTGAAAATGCTTATGTTGGTATGAAGTCATGACCGAAGATTGTATTCAAACTATTAACAGTAAGGATAGTTCTCATTTAGAAAAGAGCAGAGCGAAATAAGTTCAATGTTTTTTAGAAGAAAATTAAAACAAATAAAAATCTATAAAAAATTCATGTTTTTAATACCCAACCTTTTAAGTTTTTTTAATACCCAACCTTTTCCAACTGGCGATCCACCTTTCCATATCGTAATACCTTCACGGTCCATCGGTCCATGGTGGAGTAAAATATTTAAATTTGTATCGCATCCCTTTCTAATATATCCATATATAATTTACCATCAAATATAGCAAAACATAGATACAATAGAATGACCCTTAAAAATGAAATTCATGAATTTTTCTTTTAGCATAAATGCTTCTGATATAAAGTTTAGTGGCAATCAGATAAAACTGAGTGGCCACACACAGTCGGGAAAGTATGAAAGTGCGTGAAATATAGGAAAAATATATTGCTTTATTCCCAATCCCTTAAAACGAAGATGTTTTTAATCTTATGTATTTTTTTCTGTGACGGTTTATTTATTCAATTGTTTCTGATAGTTTTAGAATCGATTCGCCACCCACCTGTAATCCTTCCGCGACCCACTGGTTGGGCACCGATGCTCCATGTATTACATTTATTCGGGCTTAATTAGTGCTCTTGCCGCCTTAGTCGAGTGGTAAGATGTGCCTACTGCCACTCGGGAGGTACGTTGTTCAATTTCTGGGTACCAAAAACATGAAAAGAATTATTTTCAAATAGCGGTCGCCCTTCGGTAGACAATGGCAAATATCAAGAAGCAGAACACGAACTGGAAGAGAAGCTCGGCCAAACACGTAGAAAACATTTAAGCGCCAAATATTAATTTATTGGAATCAAATATGATAAACCTAACCTAGGATATCATTTTAAAACTATTTATAGATTTCCCTTAAACTGAAAAAAGACTTGATAAGTTCGAAAAATCAAAACTTTTAACGAGAGGTTAAGGTTGGTATGAAGTAAAAAACCAAACTGGTTCGATAAAAAATACGGTTTATTCGACAATCGAAAAATCACAATTTCAAAAAAAAAAACATCTATAAGTATCCACCATCTATAAAAAACCGTTGAAAACTGGCTTGGAAAGACCGAGTCAATCACCCTAGTATACATGGAAGCCAAGAAATTCAGCCAATGAATTTGAGGAAGAAAGTGAAAAAACAGT
This sequence comes from Rhagoletis zephyria, assembly GCF_001687245.7. Classification (NCBI taxonomy): domain Eukaryota; kingdom Metazoa; phylum Arthropoda; class Insecta; order Diptera; family Tephritidae; genus Rhagoletis; species Rhagoletis zephyria. The sequence continues at coordinate 76,415 of NW_016157501.1, forward strand.
TGTCTGTTTAAACTAAGATGCAGACAAAGTAATAGAAACTGCAGTAATACGTCTTAACTAGTTTCATAAACTTAAGGAGATTTCGATGTATAAATGTATTTGCTCCGGCTGTAAATAAGTGAAATTAGTTCTTAAGCGCAGGAAGGCACAGCCATCAGCGTTCGTTGGTGTTAAATACAGTGGGATGAAATTGCGAATATAATACTTATATACTTATACTAACATCAAAAAGTTGCTACAGATTGTACTTTGAACAATAACTTCAGTACTTCAGTACAGAATTGGTATGGATCACTCCGAGTTCATCCAGGGAAATCAAATGCCAAACTTCAGTATAATTAAGCGAAATCTGGAAGTTGGCAAGCATCTCCTTTTTATTTTTATTGATGGTCTTTGTATTATTTCTTTTTATTTAAGAAAACACCCTGCTTGCTTAAGCTTTAAGCTAATATAAAGCCTTTTTATACCTAAAATCGCAAACTTCCACTGCCGCAAAATTCCCGCAATGACTAAGAAACTTCATAAATGTAAACGCAAATCAATTAAACTCAAATCCATTTGAAACTACATACAAGCAAAGTACAAAGTGTAGTTTGGGTAAACTTTTGCCAAAAGTTTCTTTGCTCAACGCGTACTATGTAGAAAAGCAAAAAGCTTTCGAAGAGTTAATGGAGGAAAGTAAGGAAAGGTAGTGAGCATACATTGCCTTTTCGGCCAAAATGGCGGGCAATTTTACCGTAAAATGATACTATATTAAAAGTAGATGCATATCAAACGGTGAAAGTCTTACCTAAAAGAGATACACAAAATAAGTAGACACAAGTTTTGCGCCAGCTACATAAAATATTAATTACCTGTGCATGGGTCTTGAGGTGCCGCCGCCTTGGCTGTTGACGCGAGCGGCAAGTTAGTTGTACGCAAGCGTTATTACAAGTCAAATCAGCTTGTTACAAGTACTTGGTTGAAAGTTTATAAGTTTTGCTCCGTTGTTGGTGGAAGACAGGCAGTTAAAAACGATGCTGCTGATTTAAAATGCTATTCTGTTGCAGTTTCCTAAACTTTAGCAACACGTAAAATATCGCTGCGTGCGTGAAGAGATTGAAAGTTGCAACGTACGAGCAAGCAGTAAGCGCGGAGAAGGAAATCCAGACGAGAAGATGATGTTGCGATGCGGGCGTAGTTATCGCACTCGCACAACTCACTTTTGCTTTCTAATATTTGCAAGCAACTACATATAAGCATTTGTTGTTTTTCTTGCTTTTTTATTTCATTTTCAAGTGCAGTTATTTGTTAGTAATTACACGCCTCAGATTAACAACTCTTTCCCTGCAGCACGCTTATAGTGGCAAACAACTTCACGCAACTCCTTTAGTAAAAACTCAACACACTTTGGCACTTTAGCTTGTGTGCGCACTTACAACCACTTACATATCTCCAAGTACAAGTGCAGTGACTCACTAACACATACGCAGGACATTTTGCAATACACTTCTGCTGCGCCTTCCATACATAAACTTCTTCTGCAAATTGTTGCATACCTCTAGGCGCTTATGCCCGGTATGCGCTGTTGCACATTCTACTTAGTTCAATACGGCGCTTTAAAATTTGTTTTCGCCTTATTGTTTTATAATATTGACTTTTATCACACGTATGCTTTGTTTTCGGTAAATTTGTGTGAAGCTTTTTTTGTAACGACATTGTTGAGTTTTTCATCGCCTTGGGTCTTAGCGTAGTTTTGTGCCTAGCAAATAGCACAATAATTGAAAAACATTGCAGCTAGCAGAGAAGAGAAAAATAAACGCGCGCGACTGAGTAGCGTGAAAATAGTTTACAATCAAAATAAATTAGCTTTGAACATTCAAGCAGTAAAATGGACCGCGAACAGAAGCGCATCCCGCAGTGGCGAACTGTCCCAAAAAAAATAGTATGACAACCGACTGGGTGTGGCCGTTAAAAATAGCACAAACGCCAACCGAATTGAGGCTGGCATCACTTGCTTAAACTTTTTTTATTATTATTGTCGTAAATATTTGCTTAACCGTTTAGCAGTGGGTGTGCGATTTTCTAGTTCGTATCACTTTCTCTTCGAAAATGCACATTTTATGTGAATCTGCTTGCAGGCGTTTTGTTGGATACGTATGCTCGTAAAATACACAAATTATTAGGGCGAAGTTGTTGGTTTTAATATAATATTTTGAACGATTCTGCAGTTGTATAAATACTGGATTAGGTTAGGCTGTGCAGGCGGACCGTAAGAGGTCTCACATATGTAGATGAATATAATGTCCATAGCGTTGCTAGGTACGTTTACGATCAATGCTTTCCCGCAATGTTAAAAAGCATTGTCGTTTCTTTAACAGATACTTTAATAATATGTAGAGCTTTATCCCTCCTGGACACTCAGAAATTATATGCTTCACGGTTTCCTCGTGATAGTCACGTTTCCTAAATTTTTTATCCTCTATTCAAATGCAAGTGCTGAAAGCAAACACAGCCCAGTTAGCAATCGTGCCAGAAGCTTCGAGTCTGTTCTGTTCCGTTTTTGCGTAAGCAATGTTATTAATATTTCTAATTGTTTTGTATTATTACACATAGAAACAAAATTCAGACAACTGCATACGGCACATTGTGGGACCAGTGGTTTTTCGCATAGCGTTTTCCGTAGAAAGAAGGGAAAATCTAGTTTGTTTTAGATAAATCATTAGGCATGGTTTTAATACAACTACAGGGTATATTTTTGACCCAAAGTTACCACAACTATTTTTTCGGATTTTTCTCAAGCTTTTTTGTTCATGCAGTCAATGGTTATCAATTCAACTTAAATATTCTAAAAGCAGCAGAAAGAGACAACCTTCCGCTTTTCAACGAGCATTAGGTTATCAGAATGCGTTGAAACATGTGCAATTTATGACCTTTGATTTGTCCCAAGATCCCAATTTTCAGTTTTTTGATCATAACTTTAGATTTTGAGGGTGTATTTGAAATTCCAAAATATTTTCTTACCTGTTCCAGCACCTCTACTATATGCCATAAAAAGTACTTGCAGCCATTTTTTGTAGCAACGTGTAATTTTAACTCTTAAATAGTATTAGGTGTACCGCTCGGGTTGTTTTAAGTACCCAAGACTTTTTTTGGGGTTTACTATTTTTTTAGGTAAAATTTTCCTCTCTGATATTTTGTATGCCAGAGGACGACTTACTAAATGCACATTTCGGCAGAGGAAAGGTTTTCATTGTTCAGGCACAGTGTTCCAGCGGATTGACTATAAAGAAACATTCAAATTGTGCCGTTTCAAGTGGATCAGGAAAAACAAACATATGACAGTATACATGACAAGAATACTGCTCCCCTTTTTCTTAATTTAAGAATTCCTGCCTAAATTACCAGCACAAACAATGCCGGAAAATGTACTAAATGATTCTAAGTCAATTTAATACGGTATTGATTACAACCTTTTAAAATTCGAAGGAAACACTATAACGAAAGCCCGCCAATTTGTACCCGGACCCCGGGAAGTTTCCCAATCGACTTTAAATCTTTATGAATGTAACTACTCTATTTAATTTTTGTTTTATCAAAAAAACTCTTCTAAAAATCGCTTACAACCCGTAGTGAAATGCGTAAATATTTATTCGCAAACGAAAATTTTCAAATTCTTCTGATTTGTTCGCGAACCACGCATCTAAGCCACATAAGCCGGTGGTATCTCTTACAGATACGAATATGGCAATATGGTGGTGGCATTATGGATGGAACACTTATCAATGCAAAACTAGTGCGGTGTTTAATAAAATCAATCCATGCCAGTGTACCGGTACGATGCTGAAGTCACTTCATTCTATAAGAGCAAGGTGAGAACAGCAATAATGCGGCTCAAAATTAGCAAAGCCACTGGAACGCACACTGCATACTGAATAATAGGGAAATTGCTACAATTTCATAATGAGATGCCTGGGTATGTGTATGTGGTCAAGCACTTGACCAGTTCGCTATAATATCGAATAGTAGACTGAATAAACAGTCTGCACGTAGAAGAGCTGGTCAAGCATGTAATTCAAGAGAACTCTACTAAATAATCGGCCGATAAAGTCTGAAGTTTGCTGCGGCTCTAAATACATAGTGAAAATCTATTCATCATTACAATAACTCTCTTTCACCATATTAAAGCTTAAAATCGATATGTATGTGCTAATGTGAAGCAAGGTGATAAGAGCTTTTAAAAAGTTAAGGCTCCGTACCACCATGTACCAGTTGAAGCTGCGTTAATTCCTCATGTTTTAACAGAAAGAATTTATATTAATCCTTTGTCCACCGGCCGAGTTCAAAAGACCTGAATGAAATTTTACTGAGTTCCCATATAAATATCTGATGGTTTTGAGCTCTGTAACTTCTTTGCCCTGCTTATTTTCATGTAGTTTATACATTTTTGATCTTGTTAACTTTTTTTTATACATAATTCGTATTGATATTATAAATCTAGCAGAGACTACCAGCCCGGGTCCGTTGGACCCATATTATTACTTACATAGGGGCCCAATGGACGCGAACGGTAGGTAATGCTAGTTCTTTCCGAGGCAGAGACGGGTAAAAAAAATACGAAAAAAATTGTCTTGCACTACTTTCTTCCTACAACACCCAATTCAAGGGTAACGATGCATTATATGGCGGCGTTTATTTCGGTTCCTCTCTTATGCCTGTCTCTGATTTGTAGTTTTGTGTTTTGAAAGAAAAAGCGCGCGCAGACTAAATTCCAATTTTGTGGCAAATGCAGTAAATTGTCAGTGAGCTACAAGCAAGCGGTGGTTGGGTGGTGTGAGGGATGGCGGCAAGCGGAGGAGGACAAGCACAAAAAGCAGCAAAGTGGCGAAATGAAAAGCGATGGATGATGATGGTGATGGTAGTTATGTGCCGAGACGACAGAAGTATAAACTTGTAAACGGGCTGAAATAACACCAGCAGCAATGTGTATCGCCAAAGAAAAAGTACAAAACAAATACACAAAACAACAAAAACCGCTTGGCGAGATACCAACTGAGCACTCACTGCACGAAAGCAAGGACAAACGCAACGAACTGGCACACCCAATTGTCGCTTACAAATTTCGGGGGAGAAATTCTCGCAGTGGGTTTTACACTACGCTGCAGTGCGTTGCAGTAGTGGCCACCACTTCACACCAAGAAAATCGCTATCGGCTAGGCGAACGGCAAAATGTGCAGTTCAGATATAAAGAGATGAAAAAGGCGTGAATTGCTGGGTGGCAAATGGGAAAAACAACAATAGCAAGAACCTCTAGAAAACTTTTAGTTTTGCATGTGCGATGAAAAAACTCGAAGAAAACAGCTATCGCCGACAGAAGTTGAAAATTCAGCGCATAAAAAGTGAACCCTAATATGTAGAATAGCATTGGAGTTTCAGGTAAGTAGCTTAGCAGCCAATAAACGTCACAGAAACCTGAGTTCACACCAGCACCAGCATCGTAAGGTATGTTCCTTTTTTTCTCATACACAACTCACTACACTAATAAACAGCAATAATTTTGTCCGCCCGGGTCATTAGACTCCAGCTGTGCCAAAGTGGCTAGATGCACCTGGCAAAACTTTTATAAAACACAAACAAAAACAAAAGGTGGAGAAATGGGAATCTAATTTTCTTATTTTAGCAGCAACAGAAATTCCTGCAAGAATCAGATGCAATATTTAGTTACGAGTGAGATGGTATGGCCTTGCGAACTCAAACTTTCTCGTATTTGCCCACTTCGCTCGCTAACTGCTTTCCGTTTGCCAGTTGCTACTTGGTGTTTTCGGATTGTTGCATTTCCTTCGTAGCGCAATTTATACTTATTGCCCACGGCTATATTTCTTGTTGTACGCAAGTCATATATTCTGCAGTACATATTTGCAATGAGTAGTTTTAAGCAAATTTTAAAAATTGCTGTTACTGTTTGTAAAATTAATTATTTTTCATTACTCATGCAGCCGGCCATTTTTCAAACGGTTAAACGCACATTAGCTGAACTCAATATACATATATGTGTACATGCATGTAACGGGTGATTTTTTTGAGGTTAGGATTTTCATGCATTAGTATTTGACAGATCACGTGGGATTTCAGACATGGTGTCAAAGAGAAAGATGCTCAGTATGCTTTGACATTTCATCATGAATAGACTTACTAACGAGCAACGCTTGCAAATCATTGAATTTTATTACCAAAATCAGTGTTCGGTTCGAAATGTGTTTCGCAAACCCAATTGCTGCGAACGGCGACGAATCGACATTTCACGGTCTTCAGCAACACTCTCAGAAACAGACGCAATATTCTCTTCTGTACGCACTGTACGCATTCGTGTGGTTGGTTTAATGTCCAATAAAGTAAACTGAGTGCGAAACTTGGTCACAATCGCATTAATTGTTTGCTCACTTGGTCGATTATGTAGACCATAAATCGGACGTAAAGCGAACCGAACACTGATTTTGGTAATAAAATTCAATGATTTGCAAGCGTTGCTCGTTAGTAAGTCTATTCATGATGAAATGTCAAAGCATACTGAGCATCTTTCTCTTTGACACCATGTCTGAAATCCCACGTGATCTGTCAAATACTAATGCATGAAAATCCTAACCTCAAAAAAATCACCCGTTATATTACTGGCCGCTATATGTATGTATATACCCACTGGGAAAATAGGTAAGCACCTTACGAGGTAATCCATGTTTTCTTTTAGCTTTTAGTACCAAAATCGTTATCGTTACCAATGTCATCTACTAGTAAATAAAGCACAAAATGAACACCTCCGACGACGCAACTTACTTTGTAAAGCGGCTCAGGAGTATGTATGTCTGATACCAAATGTACATTCTAAATTCCTACTTACATAAAGAGCCCTTCCCTTTGTTGAAGTAAGGGAGATTCGGTGGGGACGTGGTAAGGACCGCCGGGGTAAGTACAATGAGTTACCAGCAACTTGCACTTCACCCGGTGATCCTTACCACTTGATTGTAGAGTTCATAAGGCGAACCTAGCACAGTGCGTAGGCAACTGGCTGAGTCAGCTGGGGTCGTTGGATCGAATCCCACTGAAAGAAGCCTGATGAGGAAATGTGGTGATTTCCGAAATAGCTATCACTTCTACCATTTTTTCAAATTATTGTTGCTTTTCCACAATAAATCTCATTAAAAACGGCCTCAAGCTCAATAAAAAATGTTGAATCTATTCTTTATAAGGCCATAAAGGACAAAAACCAAATATTTATGAAGTTAATCACAGATTCTGAAAAGTCTATTCTACATAAAATTGCGTTCTGGTGTTCGGAACAAAAGTGTTTCTTTCGAAACAAAAAATGGTATTTTTGTCAAGCAAAAAATTGCAACCAAAAATATATCTTTCGGCGCTGAGTAGATAACATATTTCTAACAAAGGAATTCAACTCGCTTTGAAACATTGAAAACATTTTTTGCAAGATTTTTTTATTTTGAAGCAAAACAATTTAGAAATCCATGTATCTTTTACAATATACAACCGATATACATACATATAATAAACAAAAAACTAAGTTACCACTTTTTTATTAAAAACCTGAACTTAAAATATTGTACGCTACTATTGTGGATTTTTTTTTTGTCGTTGATGGTTGACGAGCACCGCTTGTGTTTATGGTATTTTAATTATGTCATTTTTTTTGAGCCGCCATTTTGAGTAGATTAATATCTCTCAAAACACTTCACCGACTACATAAATTGATTAGTTATTTAATATTTTTTTAGTATAATTACTATTACTTTTGTCTTTTTTGAAATACAAATAACAACCAACGCGCGCTACAAATCATTTTTAATTATTTATACGTAACTCAAATGGAGCCCGGATACAACCCAAACGCGTCAATCTCTTCTTGATACTGGATGCAATTTGGATATCATGAAAAGCCTTAAGCTGCAGCAGCAATAACTACGAGCAATAAACGTAAGTATTCGCCGCTACTTGCACTCTCTTACTCAAAACGACACTCACCGTTTTCGACATGTCTTTGCCGTTCGTTAGCCACAGCTCGTGCTTTTCACGCAAACTCTCACCTACATACATATATGTCGAAATTCGTATGATTGATAACGATTCGTCGTTGCTTTCAAGTGATTTGGTCCTTCTCGTTCCCCAGCGAAGTGTTGACAACACCTCGTCCTTGCAGTTCACCCATTGGTGGGTAGTAAAGAACAGTTAAACAATTATGTCCTTGGAGAGTAGCAGAGAAATTTTGTGTGGCACGTGGTAATAGTTCGTTAGAAAAATGTTCCATTTTCGAATTTATTTACGTTCCACCACGTGGTACCCTCCATTATTTGTCAGCTAAAAAAGGGGTTGTTGATATTTTGAGAGCGCACGTGAAAGAAGCAGAGTATAGTATCCCCTTTCTTATATTATTGGGATCAGCTCTGTAAGAAAACCATAGTTTAGGAAAAAAGTAATCACTTTTATATTATTTGTACTAAAAAAGCACCCAACCTGTCAAGATTACGAGGTACGATTGCATGGCGATAGTTGCTGGTACTTCCCCCTTCTAAGTTTTCCATCATCTCGTATGTATAAGGGTGCTTACATATATGTTGGCGCTAAATTAAGATATAAGCTGAGCTAAGTTTTGTGACGCCATAGGATAGAAACAGCCTTCAAGACGATGCCAAAGACTTTTTTTTTGCTTAAAACTAATTGTAATCCTTTATAATAAATTCATGAAGCCCTTCCATCAATTGAGGATCTTCAATCTTCATAGAAGCAGTAGTCATAGACGTCCTTTGCTCTTTCTCTTTCCCAACGAAGTAAATATGTATGTGTTGTGTCAGGTTGTTTGCAGTACTCCCCTTGATGAGTAGTGTAAGTAGGAGTCAGCTCGCAAACAATTGTATGCTTAGAGTGGGACGTGGGGACAGTTAAGAAGGAAATACTCAATTTTCGAATTCCTTTACGTTCCACCACGTGGTAAAATCTGTTACTTATCGACACGAAAAATGGGTAGTCGTTTGAGAGCACACATGAGAGCAGTATGTCTTTAATTTTAAAAATAATGAGAATAGGCATATAGTGTCCACTTTCCAACGCTGCAGGGTTCAATTGTGCAAGTAGAAAAAAACAGGCATAGTACTCTACCCATTATTAGTTACTATTAACATTTGAAACATAAGCATTCTGTTCCCCACCGCTTATCGCTCAAAGAGTTATGCATGGAATTACACTGCTTTGAAAATCTCCCATTCAACCTAAAAGTGCGCATTGACAAATTATAATCTACTATCGTTTTGCCACAAAGCAGGAGTTTCGTATGGAAATAGGAATCTTTTCTGCAGCCGGATTCCAACATTTGCTATCGCTATGTTTGATCGCCAAATTCTCCAAAATAATAGCAAGCGCCCCTAACAGCACGCACCATCTAGTTGTATTCCCCACATACTGCCAGATTAGGCTGATTAAACATTGCATGTGTTACTCTTCCATGTTGTATACTTTTAGGACCCACTGCTTTTCATTTAGAGACTTTTAGCGACAAAAATTTGGCGCAGCGATTGTCAGAATTCCATTGCTGGATCTTTTCAATTGTGGGGTTTTTAACACGTTTTTATCAACTTAATTTCTTGTTTGTCTTTGTTATAATAAAGGTCTAGACATCTACCTCGCCGGATATAGTAATGTATTTAATATCCACAATATCATTACCGTGACCAGATTTTGAGAAAAACGAAGTCAAAGTGTCAAAAAGTGGCGTTTTTTGCAATATTTGAGAAGAAAGAAAACGTGATAAAACCTTTCACTTAGGCTCAAATTTAAGCTGCAACTCTGAAATACTGTCCCTGAAAATATCATCCCTCCACCTTAACCTGATGATCACTTGTAGTCATTTATTGAACAACAAATAAATATTGGAAAAAAAATTCTGTTAAAATCAGGTTTTGCTGTTCAATAACTGACTATAAGTGACCTTTGGGTCAAGATGCATCGATGGTCAGTGACAATATTTGAGAGTTCTAGCTTTAATTTAAGGCTAATTCTATCACCTTTTGTGTCTTTGCTAGAGCTTCCAAAATATAATACTTTTGGCGCATTTGTGGGCGGATTTGGTTTTTATTAACACCTTATACTAATAATGATGGTTCTTGCGACCTTTCTACTTGTATTTTATATATATTATTATATTATTATTATATATTTTACCGGCTCGAGGTCAATTTTGAAAAAAATTAATTAATTACCGAAGCGTAGCCGAAATATATCGGAAACAAAGCACTTAAATCTTGTGTTTTAGTAAATTTTTCGAAATTGATCCCGAGCCGGCAAAATATTAAACCTTATACTAATATTCACTAAAGAAGCCACTAGGATATTTTTACTATATATGGCCAGCTTTTTCGTTATTTCTCCCACAATGCGTCTGCCATTCGGTTATTGCGTAAAACTCTAGGTGCCGCCATTTGTGCGGAAATATCAAGGCGTACAATAAAAATTGGATGGGAAGCTCGGCCAAACACTTGTACTTATTGCTTCAATTTCCAGGAGAGGAAAAAAACTTCTTTAGCCATTTTCTTCAAGTATTTTGCAAATCTTTGAATGCAACATTTTGCGTGTTAAGGGCAAAGCAAAACTCCATACAAATCAGAAATATTCGATCGTTATTAAAAGATTTCGTATGTTTTTGGTTTTGCCGGATTTTCGGTGCCCCTTTTGGACTTAGCAAGTTTGCGGTGCATTTTTAATATCCTTTGCTTCCTATATCAAAATATGAGTTTTCATAAAAAAGGACTACCCCTGAGGGAAATAATGCATAGTAAAAATGAATACTTTAAATTTGATTATCGTTTCAAAATTTCGAATTTAAAAATAATATTTTCATACAAAAATTTATTACGCACGTACTTTAATTTCCATACCTGAGTATGTATAAATAAGTGTACATATCGAGCCCTAACCACCAAAAGGGCGTAAGCGACAAACTGTTCGATTTTCTGTTTTTGACGGAAATCGATTACCTACAACCGGCACCCTGAAATTGTGCATATGGAAACTGTGCATACGAAATAATGCATATGAAAAAAACCGAAATGGTGCATACGAAAAAAACCGAAATAATGCATATATGCACAGTTTCGGTTGAAAACCGAAATAATGAATATGAAAAAAACCGAAATAATGCATATATGCACAGTTTCGGTTGAAAACCGAAATAA
>NW_016157501.1:88065-128724 GCF_001687245.7 Rhagoletis zephyria
CCGAAATAATGCATATGGTAAAAACCGAAATAAAGCATACATGCACAGTTTCGGTTGAAACCGAAATAATGTCTAAATGCACAGTTTCCATATGCGCAATTTCGGTGCCCCCCTACAACCATGCGCATCAGCTGTCAAAATTTCAAAGTCCTACGAAGTACCGTTACAAAGTTATAGCGAAAGCAATTTCGGCTAAGTGCTTAATTGTACGCTGTTTGCATTTTTTTGTGCCCGCAGTGTCGGTTAAGCCTTTTTCTCCATGAACAATTTTTTATTTCAGAGGGGAATTGTTACATTTTTGTGTGAAAGTTTTGAAGTGCCTCTATTTTACAAGCTTCTATTTCATTTGCTCTGTATGTTTTTTTAACCGACATTTAAATCTGATCATGGGATCATGAAGAAATTAACGATAATCTTAAATTTGTATATGAGAATTGAAGTCGTTTTTGTTTTTTGCTTAAAAATTACTTGTTTATACAATAATTAATAACAGTGAAACAATTTTATTCATTACATTAAAATTTAAAGTATGTATACTATTTATAGTAACAGTTTTTATTCATATATAAATTGCAATGCCTTTAATTTTTAGTAATTTAATGTGGGGTTCCATATAATTAATGGTGTTTAGTAAGGGTTCATCTTAAAAGTCTAAGAACCTATGTTATAGAGAAATAGTATTTTATCAAATAATGTATGTATGTAGAGTTGTTTTCTTGATAAGAGGAATACAAGATATGAGTTAAAGGCATCAAAATGGTTTTTGTTAATGCAAAATAATGTTTTTTTTTTTTTAAATACATCTTTTGGCTTAACCGCCGCAATTGCGTGCTGCAGCCTTTTTTCGTGACGGCAAAAAGGGCGCAAGAGACAAAATTACCTGTTTCATTAAAGATGGACAAATAATACCACCAGTATTATATACCTATAANTTTTTTTTTTTTAAATACATCTTTTGGCTTAACCGCCGCAATTGCGTGCTGCAGCCTTTTTTCGTGACGGCAAAAAGGGCGCAAGAGACAAAATTACCTGTTTCATTAAAGATGGACAAATAATACCACCAGTATTATATACCTATAATCAAACGTAATTTATTCATTGACCTTCACGTTAGTATCTACAGTAATTGCCGTGTTAATAAAAAAAACGCCTACTGTAAAATTTACTTTTTGTCGTTTACGCCCTTTTGGCGGTTAGGGCTCGATATATGTACCAAGCATGCAGACCGCGTGACAAAACACACATACATACATAGTACCTATTTATCCGTACAAATCGCGTGCTGTGGTGTTGATGGAAATTCAGCATTTGAAAGCAAATTTATTTGCCTGGCTGTAGCTGAGTGCGCAAAGATGCTTGCCACAATTCATTGATATCGAGAGAGGGTCACGGTTAGAATTCCACTGCAGGCAACATGAAAACTATATATATATATTTTTTTTGTTTTTATCTTGATTATTCACTTCACGGATGCTTTTTCGGAACGACGCGGTCATTTTAATATGCGCGTAATTGAATTGAATACAGCACAGCGTTGACGTTTATAGTAAGACCAATTACGTTTCTGATTGATTTTAATATATTTTTCCCCCAGTGTAGCAACTTTTCACGCTAGGCTAGCATTATACTTCCTGCATACAAATGTATGTCAATTAGGGGGATCAAAAAAAGCAAAGTCAGAACTTTAATTTTCACACCCCTAGAAGTTTTTTTTTATTTCGAAAAGTAAAAAATATTCACAGGTCGCACAAAGCACTCAGAGTTTTCCATGTACATTATATGAAAAAAAAAAAACAATTTTTCCTAGAAATGGCAAAAAATTCTTAAAAATCAATAGTTTTCGATCGGAAAACCCATTTCTACGAAAAATAGGGTTTTCATATGAAAAATAAATGGAAGCCTTTAGGAGCTTTGAGTGACCTCTAAATATTTTTTTTTTTATTTTTTCGGCATAAAACAATCCTAAGCATTAAAATGCCGACATCACTTGTTTTCGGACCACCCTAACGTACATAACTGCACATGGTGTTTAATACGAACACACATGTGAGTTTTATTAGGGTTAAGCTAACGCTTGCGGTGGAAATAAAAAAAACTCTTAAATTAGATATTTATTATGCGTTGCTGTGAATTATAAGCAGACCGGCGGTCATGCAGCGCATCACACAGAATACAAACCGGAAATTTTCAACGTTAACACTGTTGTATATTTTGTAGTTGTTGGATTTGCGGTAAGTTATGATTGTGTGAATTTATTTTTCGCCCCACTTCACAATTGCTAAAATTACTGGGACATAAGGATACAAGTTTGCTTTCTTTTTAAGTTAACAGTGCAGTCATACATAAAAAAATGTGTCTTCTCACTCGTAAATTCCTTCATATTAGAAAATATTTCATACATAAATATTTCTTACATACTTACATATATATATGTACAAATTTTAATGTACCTGCTTGAGACGTATAACCTCTTAAAGTGGGGTTATTTACAAGTTTGTGGCCTCTGCTTTAATATGGATGTATTCATGTTTCTATGTACGACTATGCGAAAACTTTGAAATAAAAAAAAAATCAAGATGTGACACAATTTACTGCTGTTTTGTAACACTTTTAATTCGTTTAAATGGAACGTCTAAGTTTCAATGGATTAAAAGTTAAAATAATTTTTAGTTTGTATTCAGCTAATGAAGTCAATTCTTCTGCAATATATAAAAATTTCTGCTTTGTAGAGGTTAATACACTTACAAATATACTTATGAGTAATAAAATTCGAGGACAAATGGATAATTCCGAAAATTGTTTAATAACAGATTTTTTGTTTTATTTCTCATCATACAAATAGTCTACTTTTAGTTAAATACAAAGCTTCCCACGGTCCTCAAAATATACTTTTGTTTCAGTACAGATCTCTTCATTTGGCTCGAATCGCTTTCTTCAAGGCTTGAAACAAAAAAGGCAGCGGACTAAATCTGGGGAATATGCTGAGTGAGAAAGTAATTCCTAACCTCATTCCGGCAAATTTTTGATTCAAGTCAATATCGAATCTGGGCATGATATGCATCGCAAACAAAACTGCCCCTTTATTATAGACTAGCAGAAGTTCACTGCTTTAACCGTTCCGTGGTTTCTGGTCTATTTTGACGGATCCATATTTCTGCAACGGTTATGAAATGAAACGGTTACGAAATGAAACGGTTACAAATCACTCCATGGATTTTTTCGAATATTCCTCGCAAGGCGACCTCTTTTGACAACCTGAACCCTCGGCGCGGGTACGACCACAACGGATTTCTAACCCACTCCTTACATATGTACATATATACCGTAAGAAAGAAACGTTTCCCAAATATTAAATTGGCCATCCTTATCGAAAAGCTGCAAACTCAAAATTATATTTGGTGTCAAGAGTGTAAACTTTTATTAAATATTGCAAAGAGTATTAAATTTAAGCTGGTCGCCTGTGAAAACTTGGCTTGGCACGCTCCGCGTAAACAAAATTCCAATTGAATTAAGCTTTGTGAATGATTGTTTGGCGGTTATTAACTCGCATTTTAAAAGTTTTGATATCTTCGTATAAGAGACATTGAAAATCGATGATTTTTTCTTTTCTGTAAACAGTATTCGGTCGTCAGCGCATACCCATACGACGCATTATATCCCTGTAGGAAATGGGACTAGTTTGTAATAGCCATTAAGTAACTAGCAGTCGATTAGTGGTAACTATTTATTAACTATTTCCTTTGGCCGTAACTAACTACTTTTGAAGGGCAATGGCCGCAAAATAGTGAGAACTGGTTTCCTTTGCATTAGATGTCAACTAACTTGTAGTTGACTACTTTTGGACATAAAACATCAATAAGAAAAACAAAATATTTTTTTGTTTTTTACTTTTTTATTTTTTTATTTACTTTATTTGTTTACGTATTCTGCTGTAGGTGGTCCCATATTCGAACACCGTCAGACATAACTTCAAAATGAGAGTATAAAATTTCGATCTTTATTTTATTTGACCTGAATTTGAAAAAGAATCTGCGAAGTGCAGAAAAAAAGTGTATTGAAAGTTTTTTTAGGGGTTATTTAAATGGAAACTTGAAAAGAAAACAAACTCACAATAACATCTGCATGACTCCTGTACGACTTTACAACTAACTTAACTTACAATAAACTTAAAGTTAGCTTACTAGAAGTTGGTTATTTTAAGCAATTGATAATTTTTTTCTGCAGGGATGTCACAAAAATTCGCTGACAAATTTTAGTGGTGGCCAGTTTCGATTTTAAAAGTGTTTCAAAATGGCCAAAATGGCTAAATAAAGTGGCTAAAACTTTCATTTCAAATGAAAATATTTTTTAAATTTATTTTATTTGTTTTTTTTTTGTTATTTTTTGGCCATTTAACAATTATATTCAACAATTTTATAATGAGCTCGAGGCCATTTTTAAATGAAAAATTTATTGTGGAAAAGCAACAACAATTTGAAAAAATGGTAGAAGTGATAGCTATTTCGGAAATCACCACATTTCCTCATCAGACTTCTTTCAGTAGGATTCGAACCGACGATCCCACTGACTCAGCCAGTTGCCCATGCACCGCGCTAAGACGCCTTGTAAATTATCGTTTGCTTATTTCCACTATTTTTCATTTTTGTTATGCCAACACAATCAAGCGCAGCTATTCCGCTGCAATTCACTTGATCATGTGGTTGTTGGTTTTGTTGGTTTGTGCTAATAATTCTATTTTTAGAATGCTTAACTTTTAGGTGTGCTCGTTTTTCATTTAAAAATGGCCTCGAGCTCATTATAAAATTGTTGAATTAAATTTATTTTTTCTAATTCAGGTAGCTTGAATTTTATTTAGATGAATATATTTCCGTACATACATACATACGTAGTTTGTAGTCTTATTGCTTGACGCTTCTTCGGAACCAGTATCGGTCGCATATTCGTCTATATCTAAAGTTGTTTTAACAAACATCTTTGAAAAATATTTACTAAAATAAGAATAGATATTCAGAAAAATTTGTGTTCGTGTTTACTTGTACATTTTCTCAAGCGAAAAAATCATACTCAGCAACAGCTTTGAATTTGGAGCGTTTTTCAACGAGTAATAGTAGTTATAATACATACATATGTGCATTGCATTGCTGAATTGAGTTAGGGGTGCCACACTTTTTTCAGATGGATAATGTAAAATTTTTTAATTTTGCGCATGGGAAAAGATATTCACTGTTACATTTAAAATCATCTTAAGAATTGGCTAAAAAGGTGACTGGTGGCAAACATAAATTTTGGTGGCAAAAAAAGAAGGCGGTGGCTAAATCTAGCCACCAAATGTCCAAAACGGCAACACTGTTCACTACATACTTCTTAGACTAAAACACTTTCCGCGACCAAATATATTAGTTCTTAATAATATAATATCAAAAAT
Source organism: Rhagoletis zephyria (assembly GCF_001687245.7). Taxonomy (NCBI): domain Eukaryota; kingdom Metazoa; phylum Arthropoda; class Insecta; order Diptera; family Tephritidae; genus Rhagoletis; species Rhagoletis zephyria. The sequence goes on from NW_016157501.1 coordinate 93,491, forward strand.
GTCGAATATCCGTAGAAGGGTTAAAATTAAACTTCTTTGTTCCGAATACTTCTGACCAAAATATATATATATCAACTTAAATTGTCCATTTCCAGATTAAAGATCATTGAAAATTTCTTTATTTTCTGCTTCCTACAGACAGAAGAAGATGGCTACGGTAACCATAACTTTGTCGCAAGTGTTCTATGTGAATTTACAGCTCTTATGCCTGGTTTCACAAATGAATTTCAAAACTTATCAGACCGTTAAAATTTAAAATGACAAATTTTTCGAACAAAATTGTGCCATTTTAAGTTTTAACAGGATGATACATACATTTAAAATTTATTGGTGCAACCGAGCATTAGTGTACCAAGCAAGCTTTTCCATCCTACTTTCCTAACAAAATTGTACACTCTCTCAAAGGCAAAACAAAGACCAATTGAAAACTAGTGCTAAATATACTACTTAAGTCCAATAATCCAAACCAAATTATTCTGCAGTATACTTATTGCACCATCTGTACTCACATGCAGTGCTGTATTCCGAGCACGCCAACTGACCATAAATTCAATTACTTCATCAAATCAGCTACTATGTGCGCAGCAAATTTGCTGCTGAACCTTTCCAAATACTTTTCAAATTTTATAGCTAGTGTGTACTCCGCGATGGTTCTGTATCGTAAAATTTATAGAAAAAATATTATTTTATGATCTTTTAACAATTGCGGAAATAAAAGCATTAGTGAATAAAGGAGAAATTGTATGTATGCTTTAATCACTACATTGGGATGTGTTTGAGCTTAGGAAAGAGAAATATTCTTAAATATTTGTAGTAATTTATTTATGGCGTTTCCTTTTCTACAAAAAAGGGGGGAAGAAGGGGGTTTGGGTGTTACGAGGGGGGACGAGGTACGATTAGCAATAGCGCGCTTGAAAAACAACTAAACTGCCTGGCAGCTGATCTATTCAATTGCGGCGGCGAGAAGTTGTTAAGGTGCTTGCATTAGGAGTTGATGCAGAATATGGTCAGGTGAACGCATGCCCGACAATTGGAATCTAAGCGTGTTCGGCCCAATCAACAAGTAAGGCGACCCCGGCATTCTCGCCAACTACCACGGGATGAACTAAGCATAGGTTACAGGCGAGCGAGGTCAACAAACTGATTGGGCTTTATCAGTGTGCCTTTAGACATAGAAAATCCGCCATAGACCAGGTATTCACAATATGCCAAATCTTGAAAAATACTCGCCAGAAAAGGATCGACACTCACCACCAATTTGTCAACTTTCAAAGTCGCTTTCGATATCTAAATTTGGCATTGCCACGAAATTGACATGGCTGTGTAAAATGATGTAGAGTAATATCACAAGCTTGGTCAGAATTGGAAAAGACCTCTCCCTTGCATGTGGTTTCTTTAATCTAATGTTGGAGAAGATAATAAGAGCAGCAGAACTGAACTACTCGTGAACAATTTTCTACAAGAGCCTGCAATTGCTGGCGTATGCCGATGACATCGACGTCATCGACAACAAGAACAGAAGCATGGAGAATGAAAAACATCCGATGAGGCGGCTCTTGGAGTATTCGAGAGAAAGATTATGCGGAAGATTTACGGACTTTTGCGCATTGCCGACGGCGAGTATCACAGACGTTAGAACGACGAGCTGTATGATTTTTGGAGCGACATGGATATAGTGCAGAGAATGTGCCTTATTATGTATATCTCGAACGTATTTTTTGGGCTCTGAAAAAGCTGGTAAGGATTTGAAACATTCAATAGTAATTCTCAATACCTCAATACCTCTTGCCTGATTCATATCGAATAAGTATCCACGATTCAGTGACAGATGAAAACCATATTCAGTGTCGCGATCAAGAGGAAAGCACAATTGCGACCGAGATGGAATACCTTTTGAAGGGAGCTCGACTTGATCAGTGTAGATCCTTACGCTTGGTGGTCTATCAATTCTACAAAAAAAAATATAATTTTCGCCGATTGCCAAAACGTATCTTTCAGCTCCTTGCGGCAGCGTTTATAGCGAAAGACTCTTTTCCGAAAATCGCTTGTCTGCGAAAGCTGAAAATTGAGATTTATTCGCCATGATCTACCTCTTCTTAATTTTGAGTATTAATTTTTGTTTTGGGTTTTTTCTTACTTTTTCACCTTTCGATAAAAGCCGCCAGAGAACATAGAAAATAAAGAAAGTGCAAAATCCGCTATTTAGTAGATTAAGCTCAAACAAAACGCGGTTAGAATTTCACCATTCAGCTGGTTCCTTATTGTTGAAGAAGTGGTGAACTTCTAGATACGTTTTGTTGGAGCGTGATCTAGAGCTATGCACCTTCATAGTTTTCTATGTTCTTTGGTATCACCTTGTAGGTAAAAAAAAAAGTTTCCCGTAGACTTTCGAGTTTAAAGTAATTTTTAAGATTAATTTGGGGAAAAAATTATTTTTGGCCAGAAATTTTTTTTTTAATACATACTAGATATCGTTACCTGAAATCCAAAAAGACGTGACAAACATCGTGGCTGATATGGAAAAAGTCGTAACTTATAAAAAATTCAAAATTCACTTTTTGAATGATATGATGGGCTTCATCGAATTACAACTCCCCACATCGTTTTATGGAAAAAAAATTATTTGTTACGACTTTTTCCATTTCAGTGACGATGTTTGTTACGTCTTTTTGCATTAACGAAATAACGAAATGTTTTTTTCCAATTGCCTTGCAAACATATTTTAGAATCGAGGGTGTACGACGAACTTTTTTTCTTATACGGTCTAATAAGCATATGAGCACATAAAAGTTTTTAAGTCGCATGATTGTCTTGTACTGTTAGTTTGTCTCCCTGTACCTTCTGTTATTTCTTTTTTATCACAATATATGTACGTATTTACTCACTTAAGTACATAAATACCAGCACATACCACCCTTTCTTTTTCCCGGGTGTGTTAGCAAGGAAAATCGGAAAGAAAACATTTTTTGCCGCCATTTAAACAAGGCAAATCAGCTTTTGATTTTATGCTGAACATTCTTTTGTGCTTACTCGATTGGTGGTAAAAAGTCATTGCGGTGATGAAAGCCATGCAAACGTCGATCGACTGCAAAGAAAGACTGGAGTATGCAAATACGACTAGCAGCTTAACGAAAAACCGGATAAGGTATGTGCGGAATGGAACGCAAGAAAGCAACAGGCCGCTACTCGAAAGAATTAAATGCTCATTTCTTTCAACTGCTGCTTTTGCCGCTATTGTTCTTGCATAACCTCCACCTTCTTATTTGTTCTTGACGCAGCTTGGTAACAAATTTGCAAAGACGATGTCAAGTGTCGCAGTCAATTTATACACTCATATGACATAAGAACTTCACGGGAGTAAGAAAAAAATTGTAAAAAATAAAGTACTGTTTAATGCCAACTGCTGCAGCTCAGCAAACTTTTGTCAATTGGTTGGCTTTTTATGACAGGTGGTTGTTCGGTTAAGGACAATGCAGATGGAACTCGAATGCTGTTAGCCAACTCCGTAGGATTCAAAAAACAATAAGGCACTCAAGATAATTCTATAGGCTTTGACTTCTTTATGTCATTGTTTATATGTACATATATACATTTCGGTGGTGCTCTGAGATAACGACTCTACTCAAAACTAAAAAAAAAATCCCTAATAAATATTGCAAAACTTTGCTCGCTCTGGTTAGGTTTAAAAGAATTTTTGAGAATCAAGACTCCCCGCGTTTTGTCCTCCAAAGTATAATCTTTTCGTTGAAGAAAAGGAGCCTGATACTACTGCAACCATTACAATGTGCTGCTAGCTTTATGTACTGCAGCGTAATCCCGTTTAAAAATGCACCATCCTCGTTGATGACGATAGAAAATGTTAGGGGAGAAGTTTTAAATAGTACGGCATCTTGTGATGTTTCAATGGGGTGCTGGAAAATGGCAAATGAAGTATTTAATCACCGAAAACTGATGCTTTATCTGCTGAAGCATCACCACCGAAATTTCACTTTCAAAAATACCGGTCATTGCGATAATTCCTTCAGTTCATATCTTCTAAGTTGGATCTTTGATCGTGAAAATATCGTCTAACAAGCCAAATTAACTAGAACAATACAAACATAGTTAGTTTTAAAAAGAATCTACAAAAATTCATATTTATATATTTTCTGAATGTTTTTCAAGTTTTCCGGCAATATTTTTCAGGGTTTCTGAAGACTTCTTCAGAGCTCGATTTATTGTTCTACTGACTAGATTATATTTAATTTCTACCGATTTCTTAGTTAAGTTTTCAATAAGTTCCTTGTAATTGCCAAAAATTCTGCGTTGATCGTATGCTCCTTTTGCTTCTTTGTTCGGTAAATAATTGAGAATTGAAAAAAGCCGAATAGGAAGAGAAAATAAGCTGTCAAAACAATAAATTTTTTTAATATTAAATTTTTCGATAGGAAACGTGGTTTGTTTGAGATAAATTTTATAAAAATGTATGAATTATAAAAACAATCAATAAATAAAATGTTGAAAAATGGGATGAAAGTATTAGTGAATTTCAGTGCATTTAAAGTTTCTGAAGCATTGTTTTTCATTTACTTAAGAATAGTCAAAATCAGTATGCGCCACATTTGTGATGTAGTAAACAGCAACATCATTACCCACCAATTTTGTCTTATATTAAGCTCAGACGGAAATTTAATTGAGTCAATTAAACTTTTAATACCACTTTTTGGTCTTCACACACTGTCACCTGATCCATTAGCTGCAGTAAATTAAAAGTTGGTACAATAGTACCTTTACATAGTAGAATAATCTTTTCGAAAATCAGTTATTATTTTTATTCACATTTTAAGCGTGGGTCTAATTTGTCCAATAGCCTTACTCGTTTGGGATAGGGTATACAAATGACACAAAAGGGTGGTCAAAGATACGTATCTGTAGTTGATTATGCCAGATAGACAGAAAATACTTATTTTTAGAACGTCAGATCGAAGAACACGGAGGAAAGTGATTCACCTTTTCAAAAACATAGTTTTCTACCTTGTCCCCACCAAAAACCACATCACTAACTATTGCTGTCCACACTGCGGTTTGAGGTTTATAAAACAGTTCAAATGTAGAGAACAGTGTTCGGACCACCAAAACTCGATACAGGACTAAATCGCTGCAAAAATAGGAGCAAAAACAAATTTTCCGTACTAGATTGAATTTTTTATTTTCGTTTCTGACATTAATTGTTTGACTTAAATATTTTCTATTCATGCAAAAATAAGAACGAGAGCAATGTAAGGATAATATGTTACATATTTAGGTAATTTTTAGCATTTTCTATAAAGTAGAACATATCTAACACTTAATTTTTTAAAGAGCAATAGGATCTAAACCTTTTCTACTGTATATAAATTTCATTCTACATATATTGGTTAAAAACCTAAGTAAAGTTCTGCATCCGCCAATTTCTACAGCCATACATCAAAAAATTACGAAGTTACTTTATTGACGCATTGCTATGAAATATTTAGCTAACTTTAAATTTTTTTTTACTGAAACCGGTGGTGAACACTCAAAAAATGGCCCCAAGAGGGGAAGTCAAGCGGACTAGAGGAGTAGATTTCAAATTTTTTTCCAAAAACCGGAGTAAATCTTATCTGATCTTAGTAAACTCCGAACACTAGTAGGGAAAAATTTTTTTTTAATTGTAACGCTAATGACCCATAGATGGTGTNCGGTTTGAGGTTTATAAAACAGTTCAAATGTAGAGAACAGTGTTCGGACCACCAAAACTCGATACAGGACTAAATCGCTGCAAAAATAGGAGCAAAAACAAATTTTCCGTACTAGATTGAATTTTTTATTTTCGTTTCTGACATTAATTGTTTGACTTAAATATTTTCTATTCATGCAAAAATAAGAACGAGAGCAATGTAAGGATAATATGTTACATATTTAGGTAATTTTTAGCATTTTCTATAAAGTAGAACATATCTAACACTTAATTTTTTAAAGAGCAATAGGATCTAAACCTTTTCTACTGTATATAAATTTCATTCTACATATATTGGTTAAAAACCTAAGTAAAGTTCTGCATCCGCCAATTTCTACAGCCATACATCAAAAAATTACGAAGTTACTTTATTGACGCATTGCTATGAAATATTTAGCTAACTTTAAATTTTTTTTTACTGAAACCGGTGGTGAACACTCAAAAAATGGCCCCAAGAGGGGAAGTCAAGCGGACTAGAGGAGTAGATTTCAAATTTTTTTCCAAAAACCGGAGTAAATCTTATCTGATCTTAGTAAACTCCGAACACTAGTAGGGAAAAATTTTTTTTTAATTGTAACGCTAATGACCCATAGATGGTGTGAAAACACAGGGTTGTATCAGACTTTCGACCTGGTTTCGAGTTGGTTAGCTTTTAACCATCTCAGTGAAATGGTTAAGTGCTGTCATTTTTATATGGCGAAACTACGTTAAATCAAGTGGGTTATCGGGATAACCAACTCGACAGCCATAAACGTGGTTAAGCTGTGGTGGGGACAGGTTATCCTCTTATTTTTTTTTAATACATATATACATGCGCCGTGGTGTAGTGGTAAGCAGTGCGCGCTTTCACTCATTAGCACCTGGGTTCAAGCCCTGGTCAAAGCAACATCGAAAAAAATATAGAAAAAAGGTTTTTTCTTAACAGCGGTCGTCACTCGGCTGGCAATGGCAAACCTCCGAGTGTATGTCTGCCAAGAAAAACAGCTTCTCATAAAAATACAATCGCCGTTCGGAGTCGACGTAAAAATGTAGGTCCCTCCGCTTTGTGTGACAACATCAAGGCGCACGCCACAAATCGGAGGAGAAGCTCGGCCAAACACTAACATATGTGTAAGCGCCAATCTATTAGTATTATTATATACATTTCAAAATATGTATTTTGTTTTTAGGTACATTTGTCTTCATTTAGGTAAAGTTTCTCCGTAGATTGGGTGCAATTTGAAAATTCAGTTTTCCATCCCCGATTAAATATCAGCTGTAAAAGTCGACCAGAAATGAACAGCTGATCGCTAGTTGATCAATAAACACGCCTTCAAGTCAAAATTAAACATACCGAGTAGGGTCGCATGAAAAATTCATTCAATGAACACTCAATTAAGCACTAATCGTGTAATTAAGAATTTAAATTTTGTATGGTAGATCGAGCTCAATTAGCGCCTTAATCGAGAACGCTTGGCTAATTGCTCGATTAGCGGCCTGTCTGAACATATTTTTTAAAATTAAAGCAAAATATAGTCAGGGCTATCACTGAATCCATCGTAGTTCGTAGATTTCATTAAAATCAGACTAAAATGGATTCAGTACAACCAAAATTATTTTACAATTTATAAACGGCTTAATTGTGTAGCAGATCTATTAAACGCATATGTAAATAAATTGACTGGTTTTACTCTGCAATTAAGAAACATATGAAAATAAAAACGAAAGGCGGCGATTATCAGACAAATGCCACTGTAGCCTGCTTTTAACAGACAGAAAGAGTCCTTCTCTATGTCAGCCTGATGCTAACTTAAAAATTAAGATGTGTGCAGGGTTGCCACTTTGGTAAATTGTTACCAAAATTGGTAGAAAAAATTTGGGTTGGTAAAAAGGTAAATTTTTTCTCATTTGGTAGATTTTTGATGAACTTTCCCTTCCCGATTTATTTTTCGTAGTTATCTTTAAATATATTATAAATTTCTTTGCATACTTTTTATATAATTACAGACGTATAAATGTATATCGATATAAGGCTCCATTCAAAACTAATTCTACTGGAATCCCGAGGAGCTTTTGATTGCCTAAATATTTTAAATGATTATTTAAATATAAAGAAAAAATTCACAGGTATGTAATTACGCACCATGATTGTTCGCAACACGAATTAAATCAACGCCACTTTTTATCAATGGAAAAAAATAAAAAAAATCAATGAGAATTTTAAGCAGCACATTTTTGGCTATACTCAAATAGTATTTGCTTTAATTCTCCATACCTCAAATTATTCTAAAAATCCTGAGTAAAAAATTCGAAATTTANGGCGAACATATCGCGCTCCATTCAAAACTAATTCTACTGGAATCCCGAGGAGCTTTTGATTGCCTAAATATTTTAAATGATTATTTAAATATAAAGAAAAAATTCACAGGTATGTAATTACGCACCATGATTGTTCGCAACACGAATTAAATCAACGCCACTNCGCTCCATTCAAAACTAATTTTACTGGAATCCCGAGGAGCTTTTGATTGCCTAAATATTTTAAATGATTATTTAAATATAAAGAAAAAATTTACAGGTATGTAATTACGCACCATGATTGTTCGCAACAAGAATTAAATCAACGCCATTTTTTATCAATGAAAAAAAATAAAAAAAATCAATGAGAATTTTAAGCAGCACATTTTTGGCTATACTCAAATAGTATTTGCTTTAATTCTCCATACCTCAAATTATTCTAAAAATCCTGAGTAAAAAATTCGAAATTTATCAGGGTTCGTATTTGCACACACATGCTCTGCTCACACACACGCCAGAAACACATTCAACTTGCACTCACTGCTCATACACATGTGTGTGCATAAGTGGAAAACAAACTCTACTCACAGTAAAGTGTGTGCTGTTTGTTATTAAGCACATGCACATGTGTGTGAGCCGATTTTTGTACAAATTTCAGCCCATGCACATGCACATAATATATTCTTAAAAGAATTTGTTTATTAAACGTTATTTTTTGAAAGACAATTCAATAAAAAGTGAGATGTTGTTTGTTTTTTATATGACAGAAAACATATTAAAAAATTATTTTAAGATTTGAGTTAGAATTCGAAGTGTATAAGTTTCTCTACGCATAGCACACACATGTGCGTGTGCTTTACATTAATAAAAAGAAAGTACACACATGTGCCCGTGCTGTTTACCAAACGGCACACACATGTGATGTGAGCAAATTTTTAATTTTTTATATGCACAGCACACGTGTGTGAGCTTAAAATGTTAGGATGTGCTGCACATGTGTGTGCAAATACGAACCCTGAAATTTATACGAAAATTTTTGGAATTTTTCTATATGTTGTATATAGTTTGAATCCTCGATTTTTATGGATTTAGTTAAAGCAACAAAACAATTTTACCCGAAAAATATTGCGAATATTTAAAAAAATCACTTTTTTGAGTCACTGTATTTGTCTATAATAACTCGAGTTCAAGTTTTTCAAATAATAAAGTTTCATTGTTGCCTTTAGTTTCATCACTTCCGCTTTTGGTTGAAGGAAACTGAGAATATGCCAATAATACGACCCAAATACCGTACAACTAGTTAAATAAAAAGTTCTTAAAAACAATTTTAATTCTTATTGAAATAACTAAAAATAAAAAATAAAAAAACCATGGTTTTAATTAAAATAAATAAAAAAATAATAAAACTATAGTTTTTATTAAAATAATTATAAAAAAGTTATTGGTAGATATTTCCCACATTTGGTAGATTTTTTTCAAGTCGATGGTAAATATTTTTTTTCGTCAGTGGCAACCCTGGATGTGTGTACAGCTTTCGCTTCAAAAAATCTGAAGATTTAAAATTTTAATGGATTCATTTAGACTAACTTGGAGCACTTTTAAAAGTTTTTTTTTGTTTTGATGCATTAAAAAAATGGTTAAAAACAACGGGCGAGTGCCGTCGAACTTTCGCTTACACATTTCAATTGTCGCATGCGAATTTATAAAACTAGGGGACAAATAAAATTAAAAAAATGTGAGCAGAGGAACGTTAAATATTTTGAGAATTAAAAATACCAAACGAGAAGGATTCACAAAACTTATGGTATTAATTGAGAACAGCGCTAGGCTGAAGCTGTCACAAGCGTCGTAATGAAAACGAAGGAGAGGAACACAAATTGATGTTGAAGGAGTATTATTTTGGTACAAAACTCCACCTATCCCGATCCAACAGCCGCCACTACTGTCGCTGGCAAAGTGTTGTATCTGGCTTGAAATTTATGTGTTAACGCGTTATTTGTCACTGATTCTGCAATAAAAGCAACGAAATAATTACAACCACGATGCAAATAGCAAGAGTGGAAAGACGATGCAACAATGGAAGCGGATTAACCAGCTGCAATTGCTGCTTTATCGTTGATATTTAATCGTTAGCTTTCGTACCAAATGCGTACGCCTGTATGTAGTTAATGGAAACCTCAGCAGTGGAGAGAGTACTCCTCTTTATTTTCGCCTGGGACTTATCCTTTGCTTTATATACTTATTTTTGATGGCATCCAATTCGAAGTACTATTCTGCAAGGAAATAGTGGCGAAACGATGAAGTTCAATTTTCCCACTTTCTTGCTATGTCGTTGTCGCCCGCAATACGTTCGCAATGTGTACTCAAACGAAGACTAATTTAGCGCACACGAACGTTTGTCTTCTTAAGTATATTCAATGTCATCACTTAAGACTTTCGATAGTTTCAGTCAAACGATGAGAGTTTGAGTGACAAAACTATAGGATTAGATATATATATTTATATTTTTAATTAGGTCACTCTCCCTGCACAGAAAAATAGTCATCGTGACTGAATATTTCCTTTTTTACGATTACATTTTTCAGAAATTGGTGAGGCATTTGAAGTGACACTTTCTATTTATTTTTCTTCTAAATGAACCAGAAAGTTAAGGTCAATAGAGAGTGTTGCGTTCGGTTATGTTCACATGGTTCAGATGTTCAGTGATACATATGTTCCAATGCAGCAATGTTCTTGACTGTTCTACTATATCAAAAGATATTAACACGATAATAGTGCAATAAGGTGCATGGAAGCCTTGTGGAAGCGAGAGAACGGAAGAGCGACGCCTATTTCGAAGGACAATTTTAGTCAAGTAAAGTGACAGCGAAAACAGATGGTGACATAATTTTATAAAGTCAAGTTTTGAAAAATGGGTGTCGCACCGTCAATATATGACTACACAAGTTTATCTCGTTAAGTTTAACTGGATATATCTACTATCGAAGATTTTAGAAATAGGGGTAAAAGCACCCCTGCTTACCTAAAAATTGCTAAAAATTGGGATATCCTAACGAAACTCGGTATGTGTACCCCTTTTCAGCGTAGGACGGATCGTATTGAAAATGGGCGACATCGGACTATTACCACGCCTTCCTCCCATATAACGGTAGTTTAAACATACGAGGGCGGCGATATTTTGGTACACTGAGAAAAAAGCAAACAAAAATTGGTTAATTTTTGGTTGATATTAACAATGCCATGGTTGACATTTTTAACAATGATATTAACCACACTTTTGTTTACATTAAACTAATTTTGGGTTGCCGATTTTTTTCGTTAGAGTACGCTCGTGTTCTGCTTTTTCATAATTCGGAGATGCAAAATAAACATTTGTATTATCATTTTAACACGTTGGCCTCTGATCGGGATTCGAACCCGCATCTTCTGAAAGCAAATAACAGCAAGCATCTCTGCACATTCAACCACAGCCGTTCTGCAAATTTTTTCTCAAAGGTTGAACTTGCTCGTCCGCAGTGCACTCGGCAGATTTATTGTACTTGACTCATAAAAGCAAGACTTTGAAAATTTTCCATATAACGGTAAATTTCAGAACTTGGATATTTGAAATTTAGGGACGCTAATTTACTCAAAGTTGATATTCACAGCAATCTCTTAAAAAAAAGTAAGATACTTGAGCTATATAAACTTATCTCATTAAGTCTAACTGAACATACAATGTTTGAAATAAGGGTAAAACCAAAATAAGGCTTCGCCCGAACTTAGCCTTTTTTACTTGTTTTATATTAAAATGGCCAGTTTAGTTGAAATTCGGCATACTGACCCTGTTCTGGAACCTCGAGATAAAAAGCAATTTCTTTTTTAAATAAAATTTATTAGTTTCGGTAATATAATTTATTTTTTTTTTCATTCAAAATCATATAAACGTCATGCACTCAAAAGCTAGTAAACTATAATCCCAGCTTTTTGGTATTTCTTAGCGCATTCTATTCTACTGAAAGCCAACGAGAACAAACCTGATATTCACATTTAAGAAAAGGGTGACGTTTTTGGCATTTATTTACAGCATGTGTCAAAATGTACTTGTCTTTGACATATCGTTACCAGTAACCTTGCCGGTAGCTCTGCAAATTCGAAAATGTGTGTTGGTAAAAAATTTTGAATATATTGAGTTTTTTGGAACCGCACATGGATATGTGGCCGGCCAGTTAGCCTCACTGCTGCTAAAAACATCTCTAATGCTTAATTCGTGCGAATAGCGACAGACGAACTTAATCATTAAAGTAATTGTCACAGAAATCCTAATTGAATAAGAAATGTTATTACATTAAGGATAACATAACATTAGGAATTCAAAAAATTTTTATTACCATTTCTTTGCAAAAAACAAAATTTTTCTTACCGATTTCATAATACATAACAAAATGCGAGTATTCATTAATACCTGTGTGCGTTTGTATTTTTGCAAGTACGTAGGAATCAAAGCAAAAAAAAAATCAGCCAGCAGACAAAGTCATGCGACTGATAATAGTGCCGCTGGAAACGCTGTTGTTACGCAAGCCCTTTATTTGGTGCCTTTGGATTAACTTAACAAGCGCATATTTCCCCACCAATGGAATTTGAAGAATGTTGCCTAAGTGCTTTTCGTGGGAGCTTCATTGAAATTAGCAATGAAAATTGTCGCAGTTGGAGAAAATGTAGGTAGGCTGTCGGGTGGTTAGAGGAACATTTTTTATGTGTTTGTCAATAAGTTTGTAAACCTTAGATCGCAATGACTACAACAGAAAATAAATTAGCAGAATTAATAGGAAACTTCCTTCCTACTTATGTCATAAGTACATAAGTCTATTAAAATCTCTACATATATATGTATGTACTAGCAGACCCGGCGAACTTCCTCACGCCAAAAATGAAATTTTTTTATTGAAATATTTTGGTCCAACATTTTCACCAACAATTCACGTTTACGATTACCACTGGCAAATGCATCTGCTAAGATTATAGTTTGGTGATCGTTTGCCACCTTAAATAAGGTAATCAATGTGTTATGTCCGTGAAGAAGTTCTTGAAATTCTCCAATTGTGCAGAATTTCATGGAATGGTTAATCGCGCAACGAAATAAATTTTAAGAACTTTTTCCTCTTCACTCCCTGGCGGCAACAATGATCCGGTTCTATAGTGAATCTGTCCTGGAAATTTTATAGTATAAATAGTTGGAGGCAATTTCAAAAACGGTGCGTATCATTGTACTACCGAAATCCAATATACATACATACTGGGGCGCCCATAAAATTTTTTTTTTTAATTTCAAGACCCTACCCCCTATTTTTATTCGTTTTTATGAGAGATATTATTGCCTATTTTTATAGATTTTTGGTCATTTAGAGGTCGCGACCTGTCGATTTAGGTCAGAAAATACGATTTGGTAGATTTATGAGTTTTTGAATGATTATTTTTGCTTCGATTTCAAAGATCGAATATGCTCTGAGAACAGGATATATAGGCCTGTAAAATGGTGTATAATAATCTACTGCCGGGCTTCACTTGTTGGTATTTCTTATCGGCTAAAATAACAAAAAGTCCATATTTCTCTTAATTTTATAAATTTTGACCATCGATAATTTCCACAATTTCAAAATATGTAGTACTATCTAAAATTTAATCTATTTTTAAATAAAGTGATAGCTTATTTATTGCAATCGCGTAAAATTTGTCGAAGTTAGGCGGCTTTTCTTAACTACCAACCAAAACCATGGGCTCCGGCAACGTAACGGTAATTTCAAGAAACTAAAAACTATGAGCTTCTCAAATATTGCAGAAGCCCGATTTTTTGACAATTTGACCTCGATTTTCTCAAAACCTGTACGTGTTGGATCCTTTGTACTTACGGATTCGTAATCAGCACAAAAATGTCTATCAAAAATACCTTTAACATTTGTCGCACCAACATTGTTTTTCATTTTTGTTGGCTTGTGTAATCAAATATAAAGTATTCATTTTTACTATGCATTATTTCCCTCAGTGTATGTATCTCCGTACCTAGTTTCAGTACTGAATACTTGCAGAAGGATGCAGTATGAAAAAACTCGATGGGAGGTGCCACGCCCCCTTTATATATCGAAATTTTTTTAGCCTATATCCATCCTTAGGACGTCTTCAGCAGGTGTCCAAATTTCAAAAAACAAAAAAAAAAAACGGTTCCGCCGTTCTCGAGCTTTGCGAAAAAAAAAGTTTTCAAAATATTTATTACTATAGATATAAGCTAGTCGCGCTAAGTTTTTTCCGCTTTTATGCTCTGTTTATTTCTTAGATGGTCTTTTTTTACGTACTGCCTTCGTTGCTTGAAAAGAGTTTTACTTGAGGATATTTGTGCCGTCAAATTAAGCCAGCAATTAGTGAAGATTTCCATGCCGTGCTTAAATAATAGCTTAGTTTTACTTAAATTTATTTATAACAGTTTTATTATTTTTTACATTTATTATTATTATTTTATTATTATTTACAGTTATAATTTAGTGATATTTATACACAAACGTAAAATCTGAATATTTAATTGTCACTTGATTCTTACTCCAAACTGCCTCAACTGTTCAATTTAACTGAACCGGCAGAGATACTAAACGATTTTTGCAATAAATAATTCAATTCATCTTGACCTCGTTTTATGTACTGTGTATGTATGTTTATGTCTCGTAATTTCATTGACTTCCGTAAATCAATCTCAACATGCGCTTTTGTTTACGCTAGAAATTGCTTGTAACCTGAAACTTTAATTGGAAAGTGCTTAATCCAGAAGACAGAACATTTGACATGATTCATACATATATTTGACTCATGCACATTATCGTGCATACAAACAGTTTTGAACAAAAAGTTATTTTGTAACTAGTGAAGAAGTATAAGTTCGGGCGAAACCGAACTTTATATACACGGCGCACGTATTGTTTTTTCACATTTCAGTAAACTGCATGATAAGCAAAGGTGTTTTCTCTAATTTTTAACAGTTTCGATTACGAGCTATAGTAGACTTTTTGAAATAATAGGACCAAGTTTGGTGGAAATCGATAAATCGGTATGAAAACAAGAATAAATGCGAAGACAAAGATGAGCATGAAAATAGAGATAGAGATAAAGAAAATTATAGGCTTAGAAGAAGGGATAGAGATAGAGATAAAGATAAATAGGCAACGAAAAAGATAAAATTGAAGATCATCGGGACGCACTTTACTACGTTAAGTATATACAAAATTTTGTCAGGTACAGGGATGCTTGGGGATGAAACGATACGAGTAAATACAAGTACATACTTTTCGTCCGATACCAAGTAATTTTGGTAACGATGCTTTTGAACCAAGTATCGACCCTATTAAGCTGGTATTTCAGGGTACTATTTTACATATATATAAGGAAAATTTGAAAGTTAGGTGGTTAAAGTTAAAAACAATTTAAGACTTTTTAAAAACTTCATTGCATAATGGCTTTATACCAAAAAAAAAAAAAAACAACGTAAACCATCTAGTGTTGAAAGTCATTATAAAGGTCAAGGTAATAATTTTACCACACAAGCCTATTTTTTCGTGAATTCCCAATCTCAAAAGCTCTAAACACCGTTCCAGTTATTTCGCCATCTCTATTCATTTGATTTTTCCTTTTTTCAAAAAATAGAACACTATGCGGCTTATACACGGCCCAACGCACAGAGTAAAAGTATGAACAGATTCATATCGGTGATGAAAAACCAAATTTGACTTGCCAAACCTCCGAAATTCAATATCAAGCATAACACGGTTCTAAGGTTAAACGAGTTAACTTCTAAACGTTTTCAAGGTATTATCTCTTTTAAATACCATTCATCATTGAAAAATAAAGTTTTGCTATATTATGTTGTTTTATTTATTTTCAGTTCCTACATTATTATCTTTTATTATTTGGAGTTTGGGATTCACCGAGGATAATTAATTTATTACTTTAAAAAAATGAAATTTAATAAAGTTCATACGGAATATTCTCATGGCCAAAAGTACCGATCCGAGTAGGTATCGTCACTTTAGATGCGATAATTTTCGGGTATCGATACTTTCTTACGATACTACTTCGAAGTAAAAGTATCGATACCTGCACGGTGTCGTTTCATCTCTAAGGATGCCAACCGTTGTGATTTTCGATATTCAAATTTTAGTGGAAAACCTGATTTCCTTCGATTAAATGGGGAACACCTTTGGCAGAAGTATATTGTGACTCACGGAATTTATCATGCAGTACTTCATTTTGGGCTTCATTCGTATTTCTAAGTAAATTTTACTTTTGAATGCTATTAGTAAACAATCAAATAAGGAGTTCGATTCTTCACTCACATACACTTACGTATTCAACAGCAATCTGTTATTCTTTGTGTAAACATATTGTTCTCGGAATTTGTATTCGCTTATAAACAACAGCTGGAAGATTAGTTTCCTATCAGCTGAATGCAGACATTAATTAACAGCACCGAAAATAAGCACGCAGTGGTGCAGCACAGCTTTCTTTACAATCTGCGTTCAAACAGCAACCCACTATTGTTTTGTGTATGCCTGCATTGTGCGGAGATACTTCTAAATTTGAATACCATCAATACAGTCACGAACGCCTGGGCGTATGGGTAACTCACGGGCACGCATATGCTAGGCCAGAGATTCCCAATTTATTTTTGAAGTGAAACTTCTTTAGCGGCGGTTGGTTGGTTGGGAGTAAATTGGCATATTCAACGGAAATGATGCAACGGATATGGTGCAACGGAAATGGTTGAGGCTGAAACAAGTGCTTCTTGCGTGTATGCATATAGTATTAATTTAACAAAAATTTGCTAATAAAAGGTTGCAAAGGTAAAAATAAAAACAAAAACAAAGATGCATAAAGATATAGGCAAAAATGAAGACCAAGATAAATTTAAGCACTTCACTTATATAAGGGCAAAGGTGGAGGGGAATATATAGCTGAAGCAAAGGATAAACATAAAAGTAAAGTTAAAGAGGAGGATGAGGATACCGATACAATAAAGATGAAGATAGGGGAAGAAAGATCGAAATAAAGGCAATTAAAGAGGAAAGGATATAGAGAGAGACTCAGAGACTCAATCTGAGAACTATTTTGGAAGTTTAGAGATTTTCGGGGTTCTTGAGACTTATCGATAAAATAATCGATATTTTTATCGTTTTTGTTATCGATATTCATCGATTTTTTATCGATATTTATCGATTTTGTGATCGATATTTACCGATTTTGTTATCCATATTCATCGATTTTGTTATCGATATTTTTCGATGTTGTTATCGATTCTTATCGATTTCGTTATCGATATTTGTCGACTTTCTTAGCGATATTTATCGATTTTGTTATCGATATCTATCGATTTTGTTATCGATATTTATCGATTTTCTTATCGATATTTATCAATTTTCCTATCGACATTGCTATCGTTTTTCTCGACTTTGTTATCGATAATTATCTATTTTTTATTGATTTTGTTATCGATATTTATCGATTTTGTTGTCGATTTCGTTATCGATATTTATCGATTTTGTTATCGATATTTATCGGTTGGTTATCGATATATATCGAATTTTTATCCCTATTTATCGATTTTGTTATCGACATCTATCGATTTTGTTATCGATTTTTTATCGATTTTGTTGTCGATATTTATCGATATTGCTATTGATATTTATCGATAAAAAAATAAAACCTTAAATTAATTTCCAACCAATAAAATACATATCGAGGGCTTATATTCAATACAACCTATCTGAAATTCACCTAAGATTTAACTGCCATCGATGATATTGATGCTGACCACGTATGTATATCGTTTGTTGGAAAAATTTGTTATTGAATTGCGTAGTTCAAATGAATATTAGTGATGACAGCTAAGCACCAGATGTGTTCAACATCGGAAAGTAGCTTTTCTGAAAATTGCAGATAGATTGTATTGAATATAAGTCCTCGATATATTGATTAGGAAACAAATTAGATATGTAACGTAAGTTTCACTTCTACAGTGTGGCCCAGGCGCACTTACTTTTGTTTCTAGTATACCATTTTCAAAATTGTACTATTTCGGTGGACCCCCTGCTGCTATATCTATTCCCAGAACTCGTCAAAAAAGTGAAGTTTAGATCTAACATTGAAAATTTGTGTCGCGGCTGGTGATGGGCTTACACCTTTTAATACCCACTTTCGTACCAGGGTATTTACCTAATTTGGGGTAGATACTCATTGAATAAAACTTGAGACCCGTGTATCTAATACTACGTTTATACGGAGGCAAATTCACAAAATCATTTCATGAATTTGGGTTAAAATTGGCTGCATAAACACAATTTCATGGATACACGAAAACTAACCATTAATTTCGTTTGTTTCTTCAAAAAATTTATAAAAACTATTTTTCCTATTTATCAAAATTCTTTAATTTTAAAGATATATTTAAAGAAGTGTCAAAAATTTAAAAAATTTCATTCAGGGAATAACTAGAAATCTTAAAAATTTAATATTTAAGAATAACTATGTAAAGAAAATATTAAAATAATTTGTTTTCTCCTAAGAAACGAAAACGAAAAAGTACCAAACTAAATATTTATGGTAAGTAGTGCGTACATATGGATACCTATAATCCCTGTAAATTTGAAGAAAAAAAGTGGCCTTTTTGAAAAAAAAATTTTTTGTTTTTTTGTTTCATAAAATCATATAATTTTTTTATCCTTTATCGACATTTTTCACTTTTATTGATAAATTTAAAAAAAGTACAAAAAATGGGGTACAATAACAGGTGCCAAATAACTTTAAAATTAAGGAAACTACATGGTTAAAAAACATTGCCACAAAATTATATTTTTTTGACAAAATCTAAAAAAACTCGTAAAAAATGCAAAAGTAATGCTATGATAATTTAAAAAAAATACGTGTACATTTATTTTTCAAGCAAAAAACATATTTTAATCTGAAGTTAATTCTCGATATACTTTCGGACTACCTGCATGTTTTGAAATGGTTCTTGTCAACACTGGAAAAGTTAGGCAGATTTGTTCAAGTATAAAATAAATTCAAATAGAAGACATTCAAATGCATCAAAAACAGTTTAAATATAACATGAGCCGTTTCCTGGTACCAACGGCTTTTGCACATTCACAAAAGGGGAAAAATACCGCAACACTACTTTTTAGTTTCTAGCTAGTGGGCTGCCACTTTTTCAAAACGCTTATTTCGTGAATTCGCGAATTATACATAAACGGAACCATTTTTGAATTCATGAAATGAAGAATTCATGTAGTTATGGAGAACTATCGATGAGGCTATCGATAGTGTCGATGGTTTCACATTGCAGTCACTATCGAATTTTTCTTAGCACTATCGATAGTTGTATTTTGTTCACACTGTTAGAATTGGACTATGAAAGATGCATAAACCTGTTTTTTGTTATTAGATGTGTTATTGAAATACACGATCCCTTTTTGTTTTACACAAGTTCTATGTTGTGAAGTTTTTGTTTATACAAATAATCTTTATGGTATTTCTAGTTACGAAATGGGCATATTTTGACACAACTTTATCTCCTTTTTCCATATCTTTACCGATTATATTATGAGCCAAAACCGGACAGGTAGCCCAATTAGCTGGAAATGTCCCCAACTGAATATCTATTCTGATCTATCTCAAGCGAGTTCTTGATTTAAAGTTTCATTTGACTATGTGTTTTCACATATTTGACGAGAAAAACCATTGAATTTGACAAAGTGAAAACAAGCTTTCGATAGTATCGATACTATCGAATATTTTGAGCTATCACTATCGAAACTATCGAATGTACTATCGATATTTTTCCGACACTAAATTCATGAATTCGGCCGCTTAAACGTAGTATAAAACTTTAAAATTTTCATGAAACTTATGCTTCATAACGTTGAAGAATTTTGTCGTAAGACAAAAAAGTAAAGTTAACAGTAAATGCCCACGGGGCTAGTGTTACCAAAATCACTAGCTCATAAACTAAGGTAAACAATAGACTGCAGAGTTAAGGCCTGTTTGCAGCTCTCAAGAAAAGCAAAAACTCCATATAAAATGACGTACAAGAAATGGCTAAGAAATTTTCTTGAGTCAAATTTGCCTTAAGGCTGTACGCAGTTCTTAAGGAATTTGCTACGCTTTCTACTACGGTTTTCTAAAGTTTTTTTGTGAAAAAAGAACGCAAGGCAACCCAGGTTTGCAACAGAAATATAGGCCCGTTCCATTATTTCTTGAGGAAAGAGTGAGGAAACAGGCTGTGAAGTATGAAAAATGTCAAAATTCCTTGGTCACACACACGCGAAATAATGACAATTTTTTCTTGACCGTTTTCCTGAGAACTGCATACAGGGCATAAGACGGATTAGAATTCGTTCCAGCAATGTCGCAAACTCTGAACATTAACGCAATGCCAAATTTTGCCAATTATCTTCGAAATATCTCCAGTACCGTGGTGGAAAGGAATTTTAGGTAGCACTCAATTAAAAAGATTTGCCGTCAGAATCCTGACAGATTCATTCACTTCAGCTACTACGGAGCTTCATTCATTCATGAAAAAAGGAACCGATCGTGAACAGAAAATGCAGGAAAAATAATATATAAGTATAACATACAACTGGAATTTGTTTTATAAAAATAGTTTGCCACATTCAGCAGAAAGCACGCAGTCAGCTCAGTTCGAAATTAGCTTCGTAGTTCACAAGACAGAGCTGAGCATCAACTTCAACAGGGATCGAACATTCTACTGGTTATGAATTTTTTTCGTATACTGATAGCGAAAGTGATTATGACTATGCTCATGTTTTATCTCATTTGTAATTGAAAACCAATTTCGTTCTAAAAATTCGTTATTTGTTTCTTTCTGAAAGAAATGTCTTTTATCAATGTTATAGTGCCTTATTAACATTTTATTTTTAATATTTTTATTGAGCTTTGTACCACGATTATTTATTAGGAAAAATTTAAACACGAGTTCTCTGTTAGGAAAAATAGAAAAAAACAATAAAGTCTAAGCGGTAGAAGTTATAGCTGCTATTTCGGAGATCAGCACATCTCCTCATCAGACTTCTTTCTCTAGACTTCATCAGGAGTACAAGTCGCATCATCGATCTTCGTACAAATCAAAATTATATTTTCGTGCTTTCTGATAGTATTACCTGAGAACCGTAGCAATTAAAAACAAAAATTCCAGATAAATTTTCGTGGACCCCACTTACAACGTAAACCCTTAGGCGTCCACCTGAACCACTTTGGGAATCACTGTGCTAGGCTCGAACAAAATTTGCGCCTGCTTATGATTAATAGAGATAAAGCACTTAAAGTAAGAAACTATGAATAGAAATTAGCTGAAATGTGTGCATTCCATACAAAAATTCCTAGACCCACCAAAGCCTCACACAGACTTTTGTCTAAGCTTCCCTGTCGAAAATTTTAGAGCTAGTCTTGCAAAGCGCATCGTTATTCACGAGTTCAAATTGCTGTGGAGGCAGTTGTAAGGATTTCAGATTTAATAAATTTAAATTAGTTCCTTACGCTTAAAAATTTTAGAGAGAATTATGAAATTTAATAAAAATAAAATAAACAAAATTAAAATAAAATTCAATCTGTAAATGAAAATGAAAAACGAATAAATATCCAATAATCGAACCTCAAACATTATTTCTCGTAAAAAACTGTCCATACTTGAACCAGTACGTAACGAGTTCAAAAGTTCTGCAGAGGGAAGCATTGATTTCGGATAGATAAGTAAGCAAGAATGGTGCGAGCTCCGAACCAGTTTGATTTGCTGCAGGGTTATAGAAGAATGGTGAATTAAAACACATACACACATAGACAAACGTATCTAAAAATGTCGTTTATAAACTGCATTGAAGTTTTCTGTCATAACCAGGCATTTGTCTCAATTTGTGAAACTTTCTAAAAGAAAGCTAATCTTGTTAGAGGCGTAAAAGTTAAAAAAAAAAAACTTAGGTAGGAAGCAGTGCCAGATCATAAGCTGCGAATACCAGATGTCATTGGAGGGTATGCTACAATATTCATATACTTGTCACGTGCGTACACCTTGCAAAACTCTTTTACTTTTTTTTCAAGCCAGCATAGCTATTTCTCAGGGTTAACTGGCAAATAAACGGACACCAAACTTCTAAGGTGTTAATGCTCAAAAGTAGCTGGTGTAGTGCTGAAAAGAATCGGCAGGTAAGCGTTTTTTGTTATCTATGCTATTTTGTGTGTTCGTTTTAATAATAGTACGAAGGAGCAACCAGTACGGATAAACTGTAAACATATACTAATAATAGATTGGCGCTTACACATATGTTAGTGTTTGGCCGAGCTTCTCCTCCGATTTGCTGACCGCTGTTAAGAAAAAACCTTTTTTGCGATGTCGCTTTGACAAGGGCTTGAACCCAGGCCCTGCGGAGTGGAAGCGCATACTGCTTACCGATACACCACTGCGACCGTCAGGAGTAATACCAGCGAGTTAAACAGATTGTCCTGAGAATTCGGTAAGGTCTTTCAGTGCAGTTCGTTGGCTACAAAAGCTTTTATTATTGCAAAACGAGTTCCCTAAAGTGAACATAAATAGCCTGCCGAACTTTTTTTAGCAATTTTTACAATACATAGCAGTGTATTGTATATCGATGTGCGCGCGCCATCTCACCAGGCGTAGCGTTGTGCCGTACGATCAGTGCCGCTTTCACTTCTAGGGAAAGAAGACTTAATGGCTAGCCTTATCTATTCATTTGGGTGTCGAAGAACAACTAAATAAAATAATATATATAAAAGAAGACTTTCAAAAATTTCAATAACTTTTGTAAGCCATTTTTTCGAGATTAAAAAATATTTCCTTTATCTTTAAATACCTTAAACGCAACTAAATTTGCAAACATTAAATATGTAGCAGCCCTAACTTTGGGTATTTGTGACGCAGGCATTTTTTCTCATAAATACTTTCCGCTTCGCATAATTTCTAGCTCATTCTACTGCCATCGTTGCCGCCCTGTTGATTTTATCTACATACGTTAGCAGGTGTAGAGCAAAACATTAGAAGGAATTTCTGCCACTAGAACAGAGAATGTTACCGATGGAATTTTGTGTGCTTAAAAATTCACCTCTATGTGCATATATGTACACATGATAAAGGTTTTAACT
This sequence comes from Rhagoletis zephyria, assembly GCF_001687245.7. NCBI lineage: Eukaryota > Metazoa > Arthropoda > Insecta > Diptera > Tephritidae > Rhagoletis > Rhagoletis zephyria. Next base: position 116,691 of record NW_016157501.1, read on the forward strand.
TTACCAGTTCATGTATGTAAGCCACCTTTTTGCTTTTGTATGTTACACGTGCAGATATTTCATGGCTAATCTTAAAAGAATTTGAAGCTTGTCGGTGAATTCCGAAGATGGGGTGAGTACGGTGTTGTAGGAAGCTTAGAAAGCTATTCATACATATTTATTACACAAGTCAACAATTTTACAAAAAAGATTTTGGTGGCGAAATATCGATACTCGTTTTTTCTTAAACATTAAGTAATTTCTTAAAAATCATTAATTTGACAAGTTTGAAACTGTTAACACTTGAAGCCAGATATCAGTTTAATGCGAAACTGATAAAGTATAAAACTTAATTATGTGATATAGACAGAAAATTTAAATTTTCGAAGGGTGACGGATGGGAAAATGATGATACCCGCTTTCCTGATGTTGGGCAGTTTCAGATGGGTAAAAATTTGGATTGATTTTTTAGAATTTTTAAAAAGTTCGAAATTTTTACAAAAGTTTGTTGATTTTTTTTTTTCAATATTGAACATATTTGGAAACTTGGATTTACACCGGTTTTGTTAAAGAATGAACTATATTTTTATAAAAAGAAAAAAATAACAAAATTACAATAACAACAAAAATAATACGTTGAAACTTGGCAAAAAGTGGTTCGGCTATAATTTTTTGACAACAGTATGTATGGCTGCCAAGCTGCCAATCTGAATCGCAGCGGCACCATATATAGCAAAAGAACGATGCTGCTGGCATATGCAGATGATATCGCTATCGTAGGTCTGAAACAAAGGGGCTTACCGCAGCATTTTCCATTTTAGAAAAAGAAGCTAAGAAGGTTGGTCTAGCGGTGAACGAGGGAAAGACAAAGTACCTCCTGGCAACATATAAAGAGTCCACCCGTTGCGGGATACACGTCACTGTTGGCAGATATAACTTTGAAGTAGTGAAGGACTTTGACTACCTAGGATCCAGCATAAACCCCACCAAGAACGTCAGCCTGGAGACCAAGCGAAGAATAAGGGTGTGTTCAGAAAAGCATCAAGCCAAAGCATCAAACGTTTTTATTTCTAAACTATAATTGATGGAAAGGTCCAATATGCACAGCCACGGTTAAAGGCCCAATTGGAACGTAATTGCGTAAATAAGGACTTTGCATCAGTTGTAGTTTAGAAGTGTAAGAGACTGATGCTTTGGCTTGATGCATTTCTGAACGCACCCTAACTCTTGCCAACAGGTGCTACTTTGGGCTCGGTAGGCAATTGAAAAGCAGAGCCCTCTCTCGATGAACGAAAATCACGCTCTACAAAGCACTCATCATGCTCCTCTTTTTATAGGGGCCAAAAACTTGGACGATGTCGAACAAAGATGAGAAGGCTTTGGGAGCTTTCGAGAGAACTATTCTACGCAAGATCTACGGCCCTGTTTCCGTGGACGACGGGTATCGGAGACGATGGAATGACGAACTGTATGAGCTCTTTAACAACATGGACTTAGTTAGGCGCCGCATAAAAATACAGCGATTACGCTGGCTTGGACATGTAGTACGCATGGATGACGACGCTCCGGTGAAGGGATCTTTCGACTCCGCACCCATGGGTGGACAAAGAAAGCAAGGGCGCCCACGAACGCAATGGAAGGACCTGTCTCCGCTCGGGATAACCAACTGGCGCAAATTCACTCAGGAGATAAGCAATTGGAGCTGTTAGAACACTTACAATCCACCCTAAATACGGCCTTGAAAATATGTCAATCGTAATTATGGCAATCATAAAAAATCTCATATCCATAAAAATATCCACATTTTCAGTATTTTTTGTTCTTTATTCATCGTGATATGGTCTAATGCACAGTCTTTGAAGTTAGCGGGTTTACCCTTATTGATTATTATATTCTCTGCAAACCATTAACAAAATTCGTTGTCTATAAGAATTTTCTTTTTCTCAAAGCCTGATTATGGCAACTTAACTTAACGGAACGTAGAACTTAGATAATCAAAATGAAACAGATTTCGACGTGGCATTAAGTTACGTTAAGTTTCGGCTGTTCAATTACACTATGCGACAGTCAAAATCGGGATGGAATGAAACCAACGGGAAATGTTATATCGGTCAAAAACAAGTTGTACAAGTATAGCCTAGGAATCGAGATATATCGATTTGAAGTTAGTAACTATCATATAGGGGAAATATTCTTGTCAAAATGAGATACCTTTACTTAATTGTGAATAAAAGCGAAACGCGTCCATCGATTTTCATGATCTATGTCTCATTTTGCTTAAAGGTTATGTGACTTTGCGTGAAAGCAATACGATTTGCTTTTTTCCGTTTTGGATTTTTTATGAATTTAAAAAATAAAAAAATTTTATATTTTAGGCAAAAAATATTTTTTTTCTTCATACATTTATTTTTACCGGCAAAACTGTTGAGTATATAGAAAAACGTTATATTAACAGATTAAAGGAATTGTAATTTTTAATTTTTCTAAATTTGTTTGAGCAAAATCGGACTAGTGGTTCTCGAGTTATGTCAAAAAAAAGACCACCAAAGGTGACAGTTTCCCCTATATGATAGTTACTAACTTCAAATCGATATATCTCGATTCCTAGACGTGACCCAGCGAAACGCCGGGACACGTGTAACTTCGTTTTTACCGATATAACTTTCCCCGGTACTTTGAACCCTTCCCGATCTCTGACCCCTACCATTTGTCTCACAGTGTTATACGCAACACCTATTTAATAGAATTTTTAAGAGAGAGCCCTAAGTTACGTTAAGTCGCCATAATCAGACCATAAAACGATTTATTGCGTTTTTCATAACAGTTTGTGAATATATCAAACCAATTTGAATGAGCGCAAGAAGCAACTCACCGAAGCAATTAAACAAAAAACAAGTGCTTCAAGAGATAGCTTATGCAAAACCAACATATTTTTGTAGATCGTGAAAAGGTGTTAAATTGTGTTAACGAATATAACGAAACTGCATCTAATATCCATATCTGAAAAAGAGAACAAGCAATAGAACGAAATGTGGGAAAAAATCACGGAACATCAACCGCACGATATTTCAGTGTGGAAAAAATTAAAATCAAAAACGTGTCAAATTCTGTCCAACCTTTTTTGTGTGATTTCCTTATTTGCTTGGTGCTTTGTTGTCTTTTTAGTTGCTTAAGTGTATTTATTGCAGACAAAAAATTTACGAACATGTATATGCTTGTGAGTGCAGAATGTGGGTTAACTAAACGACAAAATTAATTACCGGTAAATTGGGTATTTTAAAACTAAATACTTAGGAGCTTTCCCAAGTACGGTGTCAGAACGCTCATCATGCCTCATCGCATTTAGAGACAAACAGCACATTCGAACTAAGTCTCTTAAGGTGGTATTATCACTAGCGAAGCGAACGAATTTGGCGAAGCGAACGGTTTGGCGAAGCGAAGGATTTGGCGAATGCAACTGAAATATACATTAAAAGTGTTAGCTTGTACCAGCTTGTACCAGTTGTATGCATCGCGAACACTCTAAGTGAATTCTCTGCCTCTTAATTCAGTTCGCCAGTGATAATACCACCCTTAGTTAAATCGTATGCTGTAGCTAAGTAGCCGCTTAACCAACCTTGGCAAAATTCGGTACACACATTGCTTAGAGTGAAGCTTAGAAAAATGTGGAAAATTTTCGAAAAAGAACATGAAACATGGTGGCCACACAGTAATTTGCAAAAATACGAAACTAAAATAACCATCGATTTTCTCAAAATCGATGTTTGCAAGAAAATAGGATTTTTGCAAAAATTTGGAAAATTGGCATGACAATGCCCACTTATGCATCTCTGTGACCGATTTATCAATATCTACCAAAATTGGTACAGTTATAGGCCTTGATACAAAAAAAAAATAAATATGTTGGGTATTTTGGTAATTTAACTAAAATTACGCCCACATCTCATATAACGGCAAATTTCAGAAATTCGATAACTACGATTTTTCAATAACTAATGATGCTAATTTACTCCAATTTAATACTTAAGGCCATCTCTTAACAAGAAATAAGACTATTATTAATTAAAAAAAGGAATGGGCGTAGGACATAAGTGTATCTTGCTTATAATGTAGTTAACCGAAATGTGAAAGAACGTTAAATATATTTTTTTTTGCTTGTTTTATTTTCAATTTTATACGATGTTTTTTGTTATTTTGTGGCCTAGTAAATATTATATACAATAATTTATTCGGCTTGTGGCCGAAAAAGCAGCTACAGCTTAAACCATATGCAAATTATTTTCTTTTTTCCACAATGTCTTTTATCGATACGGCCTCAGGCTGCATAAAATTGTTATATCGTATAAATAAACTAGATAACAACTAGGTTTATTCGATTGCAAAGGCGCGGTTAACTTGGTATTCAATAAATCAAGATTTAAAAAAAAACGGTTGAAACCAGTTTGGAAAAACCGAGTCAATCACGTTTATAGATAAATACATATTAGCTCATTCTACATAATAATAATGCAATATTAGGCGTGTTTTACATCCACGCTAAACGTGTAAAAAAAACAAGCATCGACAATTTCCATTTAGAAACAAGTGGTTACGATTTTATCGACAACTGAATATTCATAAACACACATAAAGTTTGTCGCTAACAGCTCCATCAAAATTTTAAGCGCAGCTCGTATGCGTGTAGATATTTGAGGGAAACTAAAAATGGTTACTAAAAAATTACGATGCTTGAATAGCTGGCGAGAGAGTTGAAAACTAAATGCAAATGCTTATGGTGCTGGTAACCCGCTTAGTTATATGAGCATTTAGATATAAAAGTTTGTAGCAAGGCTGTCTACACGCATTCAATAATACCAATAGTTCTTCATACGGACTATGACAGCAGCCAGCATATACCCATTGAGGGGCAGCGCAACGTTGAATGGCTAAGTAAAACTTGCCGAAAAAGAGAATTTTGTGAAAGCTTAAGCGCAAACATTCATGCGGTAGGCGATGCTGCTTTCATCCCCGACACTGCCCACACCTACCGAAATGGTATATCCTTCTTGAGTCCAGCTCGCTCTTCACCTTCCTGTTTTGCCGAAATATGCCAACAAACACCTTGTAAATGAGGTATTGACAGCGTAAGTAGATGTATATGCATGAAGAAGAAGAAGCAGTAAGTACTAAGGAAACATCGAAATAAGGATATACATTATGGCTCTTGCGTCTTTCAGTCGTCGCATTTCGACAAAATTCATCCAGCTTATGGCATGCGTTCCATTCTGTTACACGCGCGCATTAAGCATGTGAGAAAGTTCTTCGTTTCACACACATAGATATTATATATGTTCATTAGGGTGATCAAAAAAAAAGTTTAAAATATTAAGCTCTTACCCCCTAGGAATTTTCTAAATGGAAATTATACCCGTATTTTCTTGGTTTTAAAAAATTATATTTAGAATTGCCTTAAAGCCCATGAAGTTTTACGTGTATTTTACATGGGCAAAAACACTTTTTCTTACAAATAGTATAGAATATTTTTTTGAGAATCAATATTTTTCGATCGGAAAACTATGTTTCTCTTCAGGACTCTTCCAATAGTAATACCCAATTCTTTTACCACTTTTAAATACTAACCAATTTTTATGGATTCCCGCATAGCATTTATTATAGGTCCCCAAAAAAATTAAATGGCGAGATCCATACAAAATCGGTAATGTTAAAAAATGTTTAAAAGAGGAATGGGATATTGTTACTGTAAGCCTCCTAAAGGGAAACAGAGTTTTCCGATCGAAAAATATTGATTTTCTCAAATTCTATACCATTTAAAAATAAAATGTGTTCTTTCCTAATATAAAATACACGAACAACTCATGGACTTTGAGGCAGCTCTAAATATATATTTTTTTAAAACAATTCTAGAGGTAAGAGCTTAACATTTCAAACTGTACTTCCTCGTATGTTATTTTGGACCACCCTAATACACATACGTTTGCAACATCAAAAGCATTGCTTTCTGCTTACCGCATTGTCCGCTTAACCGTAAAAGCATCCTTTTGGGATTGGGTTTGCACTCACTGCAAAAAGAGCACTACCTCCATCATCGTAAAATAAAATGAAGGCGTACATGTCGAATTGGAATTATAATATCCTTATGACAGGAAAGGATAAGGAAATGTGCTCAAATTGTATTTACAGTAATGCTTGCGTTGCTTTCTCACACCTCCTTTGTCTTTGAACTTGCAAAAATGTTTATGATTTAAAATTTGTGTATTACAAAAATTAAATAGATTACATATGCATATGTCTATATATATTATTATTATTAATAATTTTCTGTTTTCGACTTGTTCGATTAATAATGTTGGGGTTAACTTGAAAAAAATAGTTTTGAAGTGCTATTAAGTTTTAGGTTTAGTCGAAAAGTACACCTCATTAAAATTAAAAAATGGCCGAGCAAACTTTGTATGGAAAAAATGCGTCAACAAAAAAATGTTCAAAAATCAACGGTAAGTCGTACAGCCAATTTCACGAAAGCAAATTAAGTGAATAATAATTTAAGTTTTTTTTTTTAATTTTACATGGTAATTGACAGAAGATCAAAAATCATTTTCCATTTAAATTGCTGCTGAAACCGGCTACTAGCTTCTTCATTTTTGCAAAGTTTACATAATTTTTGCACAGAGTCTGAAATTTGGATTTATATGTTGTTCGTTAAGTTATCAGCTATACTTTCATAAAAAAATAATAAATATTAAATAAATTAAAGAAACATCGCCAAAACTGGCTCAAATGTCGCGTCTCAGCTTGTTTAGGTTCACTTTATGTATAAGCTGAAGGATGCAAAATTCATTAACATCTGCAGTAAGGCAGTCCCAATTCCCGAGAACGACGAGAAATCGGCAAACTCAGTTTATCCACCAGACTCAAATGAGACAAGCCGTTACGACGTCGGTTTGGTGAAGTCGTTTGAGTGAACTCGAAACAACATCGAAATGAAATCGTTTTTCCATACAAACCGCAACGTCATTCCGACTTCGATGTTTCTCCTCGAATCTTTTTTCTTTTGATTCACATTGAAAAGTTTAAAATTTTTAGAAAAGCAAGCTGAATGGTTTTTTATATATTGCGCACAATTTGGAATTGGATTTATATGGCTTTTGTTAAAGATTTTGAGTGCACTAGTACATATGTATATCGTTTTTAAAAAATTTAACAGGATGTTTCCTGTACGTGTGTAAATTTTAACACGTGGCCTTGAGTTTGTTGGTGAAATAGTTATTTTTGTTTGAAGTTATTGAAGTTTGGGTTAGTCGTGTCTGGTAAGGATGGTAATTCTTTGTTGAATTTGTCTTCAACTAAATGAAAATACATTGTCAAATGGGATTAAAAGGCGATATGTACCTTGATTTCTATCAGAATTGGTCTTTATTCGTGTGCATGCGTTTCTAAATCGACTATTTTTCTATTATGTATCTGTCGTCAAAATATGGCATAGTGAAAACTGGCTTTAAGAGCCGAAATTGAGTATGGTCGCGCGACTGTAACTGCACATCCAGATGAACGACAATACATCATTGCACACCCTGCTGTACCCCGACGATTATCTCAAAAATGAATAATTCAATTGAAGGAAAGCATCGAATATATCTTCGCAGGGAAAATCTAGGTCTTATATTTCGAAGAGCCACAAACAGGTACCCACAACTTGTATACAAATCTACAGAATACCAGCATGGCTAAAAAAAATTAATTAAATATAAACATTCCTTTTATAAAAATATGGGATTTACTGCACTCATGTACTAAAATTCGTATTAAGAAATATACTTAAGTATTTGAGGTTTGATTTACATCTCCAGAACAATTGAAAAATATGAAAAAAATTTAGAATTTTCATTTAAAACAAAGCATACAAAATTTAGTATATACTGTATTTTTTGGGTTTCAAAATTTGGTAGGTGAATATCGATTTTTCGGTAAACTAATTACGTACCTTTGTAGATTGGTAATCAACTACTCCAAATTTCTCATCAAAATTTGTGCTTAACCCCTTCATAGATGAGAGAAAATCGCTCAAAGTCCAATTAATAGTGATTTCTCGTGATTTTCGCTATTTTCCGATACTGGCACTGGGTACATAAGATGATACGTCACCTTGCCGGCTCTTCGACAACCACGATCCAAACAACTCCACAGTGGCCAGGACTAAACAGTGGTGTAAAATTTTATCATTTTACGAGTGATTAACGCGCCACTGTTAGCTCTACTCAGTGAAATGTAAATACTCCCTGTCTAATTACTATGGAGAGGGAATTACGTTGTTTATGCAAGCGAAAATTATGCACTTGGACGTAACTGGTAATTGCTTCTTGCATTAAATTCAAATTAATAAAAAAGTAACAGAAAAAATGAAAAGTAAGCAGAATTTGAATGCATTTGAAGAAAAAGCTGTCTATGTGGGCCACTTTGTGCGCGTGTAATTGTTTTGCAATATTTTTTGTAGTGCTTCTGCGCTGAGTTTGTATTTTAATGCTGTTCCACTTTGGCTGTCAGTACTGTTCATGAATTCGGTGCTGTTATGCTTTTGTGTGTGCCAAAAATTATGCATTGTATGTCTCTATAATTGCCTGCCATTTGTACAGATGCATTTATATGCTGCATATAATTTCTTGCTTTGTTCTATCAACCAAGTTTTCTTCGACAATGCGTTGACAAGTGTTCTTGCTGAACTAAATAAATGTATGTTCGTATGCTTCTTATTTTTTTATTTAAGTTTATACGAGTCCGAAATGCTTTTGTATACATAGGTATTGTAGTACTTGGCACGCTAGTAAGTGTGCGAATATGTCCAATCAGATGTAAAATACTTGGCTGAAAAGAGTTTTAAAAGGTTTTTTGTTCACAAAAATAAAATTTCTCGCTCGGGGTAATATGGTCTGTGTTTTTGGAATATGTAAACATGGAAATTTTTACTTATTTAAAGCACGTACTAAAATAATATGAACATTTTTTTGGAATTTTTATCTTTCTACATAGGCGGCTCAAAAAATAACCCTCCAACCAAACTCCGGCTTTGCGTTTTCCTGGAATGTATTTTGGCTGATCCTAAGTATTAATTGAAAAGTGGACCGTTTCATTACTTGCATAAATTTAAAATAAAATGAAGTAATTTAAACTTAATTCCATTTTGTCGTGTTGCACTTTTATGCCAGATGACCTATCACCTATTACCGAACCTGACAGGATTGGGGTATGGAGGCAATACTAGAGATTTGGATTGACCGGCAAAGAGTTTTGACACCCTAATCTTATTGATCGCCGTAACTTAAATCATAGATACTCTACGTAGCTTGACGATCCTCAAACAACTGGTATACTTACCACTGTGCAGCCTAGATTTAAATTAGTGAGAATTCTCATGAATATTTATTAACATTTGTAAACACTAAAATGTTTCCACGCTTATCAGAATTTTATATTTCCACCGCCATTTCCGGATTACGACGCTTTCTAATTATTTCCGCTTCGCTAATGAGCGCTAGTTTTTTTTTTTTGCTCAGCTAAACTGCATTACTTCTGTTCGTAGGTATGTTATATGCAGAAAATGTATTAACTAGCAAAGGACTGGAGGATTATTAGATAAGTTTTTTTAGGCAGATAGTTTTTAAATTTCATACACAAATCTTGAAATTGCTACTTTTAAAGTAATTTCCTCCTATACGATGGCGGTATTGTTTAAATGCTACTCGTACATACGATTCGTGGTATGAGTGATATTAAAACACCTTTTTTCTAGCGAATATAAACAAAAACAATCTTTTTATGCACAAACCTCAGTCTAAAAATTGATTAATATTTAATTTGTTCAGAAAATTGGATCGGTTTATAAACGAAAAAAAAAAATACTTCTGGGGGAAAAATGTTACATTCACCATTCGAGTAGTCTGCTATGACAGGGCACTAACCCTGTCACATGTGACACCACGGGTATAACTGTTTTTCGTTTTAGCTGGATTTGTAAATAAATTAACTACTAAATTTGCACAATGTTCATCCAGGTCATCGGATCGGATATCATTTAAGAAGCTTAATCAATTATTCAAATATGGGCATCAATCGAAATTTGTTTGAAACGGATTTATTTCGGCACTGTATTTAGGAGAGGTGCTAAGTGTTTAAGAAATCAAGTAAAATTTCTATAGACATTTTTACTTGAAAAACATTTTGAATATTAAAAAAGAAAAATGAAAACACAAAATACTTAAATACATGCATGCATCCATACCTACCCAACAAGCAAAATAAACTTAAAGAAAGTTTTNTTAAGCTTACAAAACGTTGATTTTTTGTTTATAAAACGCTTGAAAGTAAGCGTAATATAATCGAAAAGGACCAGTGGTTATAAGCGTAGAAATAGAAACTTGTAATAAATGTTCAAAAGAAAGCTTTTTATAAGCGTGAAATTGTAAACTTATAATAAAGGTTCAAATCAAGTTGTTTATAAGCGTATGAATATAAACTTACTAAACATTTTAAAAAGAAAGCTTTTTATAAACATTTTTATAACCCTTTAAAGATATTTCATTAAAAAATTACATACATAGATTGCTTAACATCTAGAAACTAAACGAAATGCGAATTTTCGGCGGACTCATCTACAGTCGCGAAAATGTAAGTAGGGAATCGACATTTTAGCATACAAATTCACGATAACACACAAAAATTAAGCATAAAAAAGTTAATTATTAGATCTTGTTGCATGCTATCAATTACATGCGGTTATTGGCAAATTGGAAAAACGACATCGATGCAGCTATATATTCCGCTTCATCGCCGCCATTCTCATTTATGAACTTTTCTGAAAAAAATGTTATAAATTTTTAATTGAATGTTAAACTAAGAAAGGATAAGGAGAACTCATCATTTGAAGACTCGAATGCTCCACCGATTAGCGCAGCGGGTCCTGGATTGGATTTTTTTTACCGCATTGGTTTTATTTAATTTTTTCCTTTTAATAATATATTTTAAAAAACGTAAACACGTCACTTACGATTGAAAAAATGTTATATTTAGTACTTCATGTCGTTGGCATTTGCATTTCATTTATAAGTTTAAGTTATTTATAAACATTCGCTCTCAAAACTTATTAAAGGTTTATTTGAAAAAACTTTTAATAAGCTTAATATTAAAAATGCTTATTTAACGTTTATTATAGCAAACTTACTTTAAGTTATTTTTAAAAACATTTACTGAAATGCTTGTTTTGTATATACATATGTATATATGGGGACTCTTTTGAGACGGGGACATTTTGTGTGCTGGCATATTGTTGCCGCCACAAAGCAGCTGCACTGCCAAATGCGGTGTCTATACCTTCGTTAATAACTACTACTTATATGTATATATGTATGTGCAAATATCAATAAATAGTTATTCAAAACCAAACTAACGGTTTAAATGAGCAGTTTACTTGCTAATATCGAGAAAATCAGGAAATTTCTAGTGCAACTCGCACAAAATCTATTTTTTATTTAGCTAAAAATTCTTGAGTGGTCAGACCCAAAACTCGGATTTTTCAGACATTTATTTGTACGTTCTGAGAAATAAAATGACAGGTATTAAACAAATGTGCCAATTACCAAATGCGATAAAAAATGCTGCTTACAACTGTAACTGAATTTCGCGTATTTTATAAAAAAAAAAAACGTGAATTTTCTTGTGGTAGTCGTTGAGCGGTACTTATTTTACATTTCTTCTTCTTCTTCTTTTTTGGCGCTGTAACCGCCTAAGCGATTTTGGCCGAGTTCAGCAAAGCACGCCAGTCGTTTCTCCTCTGTGCCAACTGACGCCAATTGGAAACGCCAAGTGAAGCCAAGTCCTTCTCCACCTGATCTTTCCATCGCAGTGGGGGTCTCCCTCTTCCTCTGCTACCACCAGCTGGTTCCGAGTTGAATACTTTCAGATCTGGAGCGTCGGTGTCCATCGTATCTGACCGAGCCGTGGCGCTTATTTTAATTCGCTGCACTATGTACATATCGTTATAAAGCTCATACAGCTGATCGTTCCATCG